>NC_143563.1:79960192-80261153 GCF_054136105.1 Typopeltis vanoorti | reverse complement strand
CACTCCATTCTCATGAAACAATCTTTTTTCTCTAAATTCATTATAGTGAAGCATGTGCCATAACAACCTATCTGGGGATTTGCTGTAGCGCGTTCTACTGTATATGATGCTTGCTAAGAAAGAAGGCAATTTCTTGGGGGTGTGCATTGAAAAACTATGCATAACAAGAAATGATGTTGCTAAATTAAAGAAATACATATGTCAGCTGCTCCTTTGTATTGATATAAACTTGCTCTTCTCATGCACTTTGCATTATGGGAAATTGTCACGTGTATTCACTTTTATGAACAAAATATTTTGCATATATGTATTTATGGTGTGTAATTTTAAGAAATATACTCAGCAAACTTATGGATAATCAGATTTGCAGTATAATAAATTTAGTTTAATCCTTTATCCAAATGTGAGCAAACAAAGTTTGCACCTGAAAATATCTTCAGGACTGGGGTAAGGTAGTACAACACCGGGCAACTCGTAGCAAAGGTGCAAGCTAACATCACTCCTATCTCAGTATCTCCCATCATAATGCAAAACGCATCTCCTTGCAGATATGTATAATGTTATGCATTAAGGGAAGGGCCACTACCCAGACTAGTTTCGACCTTTATTGAGGTCTCTTCAGTGGGAGCCAGGCCCAAGTGGAGATACCAGGCAGAAGCATTAGCAGGTCATCTCTACCTATAGGAGTTGCCAAAAGGTGTGCCACCTTTTTATTAAATTACTCTGGATTTAGAGAAAGATGTTGAAAGTTTATTTTTCACTTGTTGTTGTTGTCTTGTCCTTTGAAGAGTCTTAGATGTTTCCGTGTGCTCCTTGTACTGCTTTGGCTATGTCTGTGATTTTGTGTGTATAGAGCTGTTGTTCAGGATTAGGATCTATTTCTTGCAAGGCTGCTGTAATTGCTGGACAGGTAAAGATGTGAGTGGGTGTCAGTTCAGTATTGGGGCAGTTGTTGCAGTTTCTATATGTTCTCGTATCATCTGTATTGATCTTCACGTGCTGATCACTTTATATTGGATTTACAATGGAATTAGTTTAGCTTTTGCTAGTGCATTGGCATCAGCAAGAGTCATCATATGAGTTTCTTGGTTGAGTTCTCTGACCTCTTTTGCTAATTTATCAGCTGCTTCGTTGTGATCAATGCCACATGAGCAGGAATCCATTGTAAAATGCAACTTTTACCTAAACACTTTAGTTGATTTAAGAGTTTATGGATGTCCTGTGTGAGCTTGGTATTGCCATTTTTGATTGCCTCCATAGCTGATCTTGAGTCACTGTAAATTATAATTCCTTCAGATTGTTGAGATGATGATAGATTTAAGTAGGCTTCTAGTGCTTTATTTATTGCGTAGAGTTCGCTGGTAAAATTGGAAGCGATTCTCCCAGATCCAACTTTTATTGAAAGTTTTTCACCTTTCGGGAGTAGAAGGAGAACACCAGCGCCTCCATTAATCATATTGGTGTCTGATGATCCATCGGTATAACAAATAACCTGTTTGGAGGATGAAAGAAGGTTGATGGTATTTAGGCCTTTTTCTTTAAGCATTTCTTTTGGTTCTTTTTTTGTACAGAGTTTGGTAAGGTTTAGATTTATGGAGGTATTTGAAGGTAAAGGACTGGAAAATAGAGGTTCTTTGTTTATGTGGACATTTAGCTGATCAAGACCTATTTCTTTCCTGATAGTGTCATCATATTGTAAAGTTGATGATCTGTGAAGTCTGCAATTTTGGTTCCAATGTTCATAAGTTTTAAGGGAGATATGATCACTTTGGAAGCTTATGATATTATTTATGAATTTTATGGTGGCAAATTTTCGTCTGTCCTCCAGCAGGTCAAGCCCACATTCCTGTTGGACTCTGATGTTATTAGTGGATGAGACTGCACCAGTGATAATCTTGGATGCTTTTGCTTGTATTTTGTCTAGTTTTTTCTTTACCGATGAGGCCGAAGGTGACCAGATAGGTGCTGCATATTCCATTATTGGCCTTATTAGTGTAGTGTAAGTAGTTTTGAGGATTTTTGGCTTTGCGCCCCAATTTGTTCCACAAAGCCTTTTCAGTATATTTAATTTTTTTAGAGCTCTGTTGGAAGTGTTAGAGATGTGTTGTGCAAAACGTAATTCCTGATCAAGCATAATACCAAGGTATTTTGAATTTGACTTTTTCAATTAGCTTGTTATTGATCATGACTTTGGGATTGTAGGAATGTCTATTTTTCCTGTCTGTACTAAATGTACTTAGTTTTGTTTTGTCTGGGTTGATTTTGAGTTTAAGTTCGTCTGACCATTTTTCTAATCCTCTCATGGATTTGTTTAGAATTTCCTCTGATTCTTTGATTTTAGCACTAGTGTGCCAGATGGCTATATCATCTGCATAGCAAGTTACTTTTGTGTCTTCTGTAAGGTAGGGATGAATATTATTGACATATAGAAGGAATAGTAAGGGACTGAGTACTGAGCCCTGGGGAACACCAGCCCAGGTTCTCCGCTCTTTTGATATTGCTGCATTGATTCTGACTTTGATCTTTCTTCCTCTGATGAAATCAGCAATCCAGATTAAAGCGTTTCCTCTAATTCCAATATCATGTATTGTTTGTATTAATTTTTTGATCCAAACACGATTGAAAGCAGCAGTCATATCAAGGAATATGGCAGTTGTCTTTTTTGTTGGTTTTTCCTGAAATGAGTCTATTATTGTTTGGCAGAAATGGAATAATTGATCTGTTGTTGAATGACGAGTTCTATAGGCAGTTTGGTAGTAGTTGATTTTCTTATTTTTTGTCAGCCAGTGCATAAGCCTGGAGTGTATGATTCTTTCAGTAATTTTACAAAGTATGCTAGTTAATGCGATAGGTCTATAACTTTGACATTCTGCAGCATTTTTGTCATTTTTTCCATTCTTTTGGAAGTTTGCCTGTTCGCCAAGAGGTATTGAGAATGTCCAGAAGTTGTTCTTTGGCATTTTTGCCAAGGTGTTTGACCATATGACCAAAGATAAGATCATTACCAGGGGATTTATTAGGTGCAGTTTTCTCGATTGATAAATTTAGTTCACTTAGTGTAAATTCTTCGGAGAAGATGTCATTAGTTTGGTATGTTCTTGCTTGTTTTAGCATTTTACTTGTGAGTTTATTGAGGGGCTTGTCCTCTCTGTTATACTGAAGTTTGGAGTTGTTTGAATAGGTTTTTGCCAGTGTGTTTGCAATTTCTTGATCTGTAATAGCTTGTTTCCCAGCATTTATGATGAAGTTTGTTTTCTGTCGGTTCTCTTTTTTGATATTGTCTAGGATTCTAATAATGTTCCAGTGTTGGCTGTCTTTTCTTGGATCCAGGTTACTGCAAAGTTCCACCCATTTCTCTTGTTTGCACTTCCAAATTTCCTGCTCTATTTTGTGTGTTATGTCCATTAATTTCTTTCTGTAATCATTGAATCAATATTGTGATCTTTCCAGTATAGTATCCAGGTATTTTTCCGCTGGCCTCTTGGTATTGTTGCTTTGGCAGCTTTACTGATGTGTGAAGTAAGGATTTGTAATTTTCTGTCGAGGTTTCCAGAGACAGGTTCATCTTGACAGAGGCTCTCCAAGGTTTGAGTAAACCTTGTCCAGTCGGCTTTTCTGAAGTTCCACGTCCTTTTGGTTTGCTGTTCTTGTTCAATCTTGAAGTTTAGTGTTGTTATTATGGGTCTGTGGTCACTGATGGCATTTCCCAGAATTTTCCATTGTGCACTTGATGCAATACTATAATTAATGGCTGTGATGTCAATAGCAGATTCAGTTCCCATAGTTTTAGAAAGATAGGTGCTCTGTCCATTGTTAATTGTTGTGAGTTCCAAATCTGTAAAGAGGTCTTCCAATTGTTGACCTTTATGGTCTAAATTGGTGGAGCTCCACGTTGGGCTTTTTGCATTTAGGTCACCAAGTATAATGGTTGCATCAGTTAGAGATTTGCTTAGCTTTTCAATGATGTCTGTATGAATATTTGTATTATCAGGATGGTAGACGTTTGTGATTGAAATAGAATGGTTTGGTAGATGTATTTCAACAGCTTGAGCTTCCGTTGAACTGTCATTATTTAAATATTGATTTAGGGTGATTTCTTTGAATTTGATTTCTGGGGTCTTCAAAAGAATAGCAAGCCTGCCACCCATTCTTTCTTCTCTATCCTTCCTAAGAACTGTGTATCCTTTGATGTTGAAGTTCAAATTTTTATTTAGTTTTGTTTCTTGTAGACAAGCTATATGGATATTATTTTTATAAAGCATGTATTTGAGTTCATCCATTTTTCTCTGAGTACCGTTGATATTAAGTTGCAAAATGTTAATATGAGTCCTCGTAGCATATTTATCATCAGGAGCCCAGACTGCAGCCCCAGACGCGTCGGCTTCCTCGGACGCAGTAGCATTGGTTGATAACTTTTTATGACTCTTTATTAGAAAAAGGGTGCCGTTGCCACGTTAGTCACCTTGAAATCGGACCATAAGAAATTTGGTCAAGAGCTTCAAGGGTCCGGGGGGGGGGGGGCACGAGGAGGTGTGGTCAGCTTCTCCCCCCCCTTTTTTTTTTTTTTTTTTTTTTTTTTTTTTTTTTTTTTTTTTCCTCTCTCTCTCTCTCTCTCTCTCTCTCTCTCTCTCTCTCTCTCTCACTTGGTTAGACTATAATAAATTTAGTTTAATCCTTTATCCAAGTGTGAGCAAACAAAGTTTGCACCTGAAAATATCTTCAGGACTGTGGTAAGGTAGTACAACACCGGGCAATGATGTTAGCTTGGTCCACCTTTGCTACAAGTTGCCCGGTGTTGTACTACCTTACCCCAGTCCTGAAGATATTTTCAGGCACAAACTTTGTTTGCTCACACTTGGATAAAGGATTAAACTAAATTTATTATAGTCTAACCAAGTGAAAAATAAACTTTCAACAGATTTGCAGTCAATGCATATATATACTTTTTTTCCTGTATTTATGGAATATATTTATTTCAGAAAAAAAAAATAATGTACTGTTAACAACATGTATAATGATGATTAAATTGAAAAACCAATATATGAGAAGAAACAAATTTTGATTTTGAAGTATTTCAAGAGTCTTATCAGATTCTCTAAATACCCATGCTTGCTCTCTTTATAAGAATTACATGAAACTAAAAACAAACTGTAGGCAATAGCTAGTTGCTAATGTTAGCATGTGCACTGTTAGTAACTAGCAGAAATCACTTTTGCTTTTAGGCCAAAGTGATTTTGCCATAACCATGAACTGAATACAAAAATGAATCCATAATATCCATCATCCACAATTTGCTTTAAAAAAAAAAAAAGTTTTGTGCTGAGTAACTTTAGTTCAAGGATGATACCTCTGTATTCAACAGTTGCTGTCCTGGGATATAGCTTTATTTATGTGCCATAATCATATTGCCATTGAATAGTAAGACTAGGCTGTCACTCTGAACACCAGATCTAGTTTTAAATTTAGCACATTTTTCTTTCTCTTAAATTATGTGTGTTTAAATTCATTTTATGAGGCACATTTTGTTGATCCTTTGTTTTCACCCAAAGGCCACTTCGTTTTATTTGTCTGAACGTGTAATTGCATGTCTATTAGGTGTATGAGCAATACAGATTGATTTTGCTGTGTGTGTGTGTCTGTGTGTGACATTAAAATCTTCAAGCATTCACTCATGATCAAGAAAGAATGGTTGTGCTTCAGATGTATAAATTGTGTTATCAAGATGAAAGACCTGAATTCACCACATATTGCAACAAGTGTATGCATAATTTAAGAAGATTGGTGAATTTGGATATTTTGCACTGATGAAAATTTCCATATGCATGAGCTGTGAGGAAGGACATGAAAAAGATTGTGAATAATTACATGTAGTGGGAAATCCTCTTCCAATGAGAAGGTAAATATCTAAATGGACATTAACATGTATGATTGTCCCAGCCTCTGAGTTATGTCTTCCTTAAATATTATGATTTGGTTTGCTTTTCATTAAAATGTATCATTTTCAAGCCTCATTTCAGAAAAAACACACACGCCAAATGTGAAACAGTAGATGAATATCCTTTATCGAAACAAATATAGGAAAACCTTGCTTAATGCAGTTAATTAATCCACCAATTAATGCGTGCTAAGTGAAACCGCATTAATCGAATATAATAAACAATAGGAATAATTATAATTCATCCATCAGTTACTGTAAATTTGGAAAAAAAAGTATAATCTATATTAGAGGATAAAATCATCAAAGTTAATAAAAAATCAATCGTTTAAATTTTTATTTAATGTCTAAAAATTTGGTTGAGCTACTTTATTACAAAAAAATTAAGTAAAGATGTTTGATAGTGCTCGACTTTTTCATCTTGTCATGCAATTTGCGATAGCTGCCAATTGCTTTATCAAGATTTCAGTGGACTTCGAAGCTTCGTTCCATATCAGGATCAGCATCAAAGAAAATTTCCTTAGCATGCTCAATCTCATTTTCCAATGTGATTGAAAACTAGCTCAAGTTCTTTTGCAGTTGGCTTCTTAGTCATGACAATCTCTTCTTCTTCTTCATATGCACACTGTTCTTCTAGTTGAAGGAGATCATTCTCACTTAAATGTTCTGAATGGGAATCGAGCAAGTTTCTCATCTTCATTATCCAGTTCATTAAATCCAAGTTCTTTTCCAGTTGTGCTGATTTCTTTAATAATGTTATCTGCTGGGTTATTAAAACCAATGAAATCATTTTCACAGTAAGGTAAGACTTTCTGCCACATGGTTCCTTTATTAGTGCAGCTCTCTTTATAGTCTTTATCTTTTCCATATCAGGGGTTGAATATAATAAAGCCTTATAGGTATCTAAATTAAAACAAAATGAAGGAAAAGTGATTGAAATATCTGATTGCGCATGTGCTTGCGACGATAGCCTTGAGTCAACTGCTGAGTGTCACTGGGCACTGCCAACTGACTACTACATCGAAAAGTGCTACCACTCTCTGCAGATTGGCAACAAAACATTTCTTCACATAACGTAAAAAAATCACATTAACTAATTAATCCTTCACTTAAAGTGGGAAATAGTATCATTTCACTCACTCGTGCTGATTATCGAGCATATCGAATTCGCGTTAAGCGAGGTTTTCCTTTAATAGGAAAACCATTACTCACAGAAGTAAAGCCTTCAGACATTCCAGGGAAAAGCCAATGAAGAATTAACAGAATTAATTAATGTCCTGGAAGGAGTTAAGTTTGGCTTCTTTACCTCCTCAGGCCAAGATAGCCACTCACTATTTAACAAGAAGGGAAAAATGCAAGTCTCACAGAAGACCTTACGAAATAAAACCCTTAAGCCAAGATTGATTCACCAAATATAAGTAAATTAATACATTCTTATAATGAAATTGTTGGTTTCTTTCTACGAAAAGTCAATAACATAAGTCTAATCTTTAAAGGTTCCTGTGGCATAACTATAAATAATAAATTACACGATAACCACAGTAATCAACTTTAATGAAATAAAAGTACAGATATTTCATACTTACAGTACATCATCAGTGTAGACAACAAGCAAATCAAAGGCATGGAATACAAAGTACATACAGCAGTTGGTGGTTTACCAATTAAAAGCTGTTGCCTCGTGTTAGAAATTAATATTAATAATTAATAAGTCTTATCTTGTTGCACTGGTGGTTACCAGTGTTTATCAAAAACCTACATTTACTGGCAGATACATTCATCAGAAGTCTGCTCATCACACCTCCCAAAAAATTGGTGTTATCAAGTCGTTAATTAATAGAGCACATAAAGTGTGCTCCTCTCCCTCAAGCTTACAACAAGAACTTTTCGCTATCAAAACGTTAAGGAAATGTAATGGTTAAAACCCTAATCAAATCCAGCAGATAATTGACACCTATGTTCCAACACCGCAGGATTCTTCAACAGACCGCAGGGTTCCAATCCCTTATATCGCTGGCATATCGGAACCTATTGGCAGAATTTTGAAGAAATATCATCTTGTTCCCACATATTTTTTGATCCACAAAATTTCCCACCTGTTGCCATCTACAAAAGACAAACTGACACCTCTATCATTAGCTGGTGTTTACCAGATACCATGTGAATAATCTAACATACTTTGGACAAACAGGCCGTTCTGTGGAATAAAGAATTAATGAACATCAATATTATATCAAATAGAAGCACACAGGATCTTATCTTCAGTCTTAGACAAATATCAGAGAAAACATTGGAATATGGAAAAGAACTACATTCATGTTTTACAGATTTTGAAAAGGCCTTTGACCAAGTTCCCAGACACTTAATATGGCAAACATTAAAGAAAAACAAGATACAAGATAACTTAATAGCAGCCATACAAAGCCTCTACAAAAGTAATAGAAATTATGTAAGAACCTGTAATAATAGATCAAAAGAATTTGAAACAAATGTAGGAGTGAGGCAAGGCATTCTTCTCTTCAGCCCTCTTCTCTTCTTCGTAGTAATGGATGAAATTTTAAAGAATGAAGAATTAATTCATATCTAGAAATCAACAAAAACACACAATAAAAATAGAGAATCACCAACTGGAACAAGTCCACTCCTTTAAATACTTGGGATCATATATACAAGAAGATGGTAGACTAGACACAGAAATTAACAACAGGATAAGAGGGGGAACAAAGCTATTCTATGCAATGAAAGGCCCACTCCCAGATAAGAAAGAAGTCACCCAAAATGCCAAAATGGCAGTGTACCGTTCAGTGTTTCTACCAACATTAACATACAGTTGTGAGTCTTGGTGTTTAACAATAGGAAACAAATAAACTACAAACAATTGAAATGAAATATCTCAGGAAAGTGGCACAAAAAACAAGACTAGACCGAATAAGAAATCAAACCATAAGAGACAGCTTTCAAGTTGCACCTCTGAATCAATTCATAACACAAGCCCAAATGAGATGGTTTGGACATCTCAATCAAATGGAAGAAGGAAGAATAGCAAAAACTGTATACGAAAGCCAGAAAATAGGAAAAAGAAACATAGGCAGACCCAGGGAAGGTTGGCAAAAGGAAATTAAAGAAAAATTGGAAAAGAAGGGAATTAATTGGAAAGAAGCAAAACAACAAACCTTGGACAGGACGGCATGGAAATCTCTTTGGCAAAATCTTGACGCTTAAAAGCATAAGAGATCATAGACGAAGAAGAAGAATATTATATCAAATACATGAAACCGCGAAAGTCTTGTCTGGCACAACATAGTATCGACACTAAACAGATCCAGTGGGATAAAGCTCATCTTCTCCATAGATGCAAGTTCAAATATGAACGCCTTTTCAAAGAAAGTTGCAAAGTCCTTTTACATTGACCAAATCTGAATCATTGTGATTCTCTCTCTCCCTCCCAAAAGTTTGGGAGATTCTTATCTTATGTAACCATCAAAAAAATAATTTTTAATAATATTTGTAATAATTATTAATATTAATTTCTAACACGTAGCAACATGGCAGGCATTCTCAAGTAGAGTGATAATATGGGCAAATTTGAGAATGAGGAACTGGACAATGTGACTTAATTGTGCCTATGGTCCCACAGAAGGTTCTACTAAGGTAGCAGTGAAGGAAATTTTTTGAGGCTTTAGAGAAAGCAGCTGAACACAATGAAAAAGGAAAAGTTGGTCCTTGTTGGGGATCTAAATAGCAGAGTAGGAAATGATTGTCAGACATACAAAAATATTTTGGGAAAATTTGGAGAAAAGTGCAAAGCTAATAATAATAGCAAATACCTATTGGATTTCTGCTCAGGGCATGGACTGGTTATTACAAACACAATGTCCAACATAAAAATGTGCACAAATTCACATGGAGAGAAGAGGCAAGGAATAAGAAAAGTCTCATCGACTATGTTATTGTTGATAGTGGTGTTTTCTTCCTAGTGCAGGACACTAGAATGTACAGAGGATTTGAAATTGGAAGTGATCACCATTTAGTCTTGAGCAGGATAAAATTGAATTTCATATTGAAAAGAATAACATGTAAGAAAGTTTTAAAGCAAATAAAAGTTGAGCAGTTCTCAGATGTGAACTGTAGACTAAAATACACAAATATTATTCAAGAAAAAATGAAAGAGTTTGAGAACAGGAACCAAACTTTGGAGATTCAGTGGCAATCCCTGAAGAAAACACTGATTGATTTAGCCAGAGAGGCATGTGGTGAGGTTGTCTGTAAGGATAGAAAAATCCTTTTTATCTTCCTGTGTCCACCACGAAGTTAAAGAGGCAATGAAAGAAAAGAAGAAAGCATATCAAGAGTTCCTGGCAAATAAGTCAGCTTGTGCTCTTAGAGAATACAGAGACAAATGTAAGAAAGCTAAACACTCTGTAAAACTAGCTAAACAAAATTCATGGGAGGACGTTGGTAAGAAAATAGATATCAAGAAGTTGGCAAGATATTCTGGAGGTTGATGAAGCTCAGAAATGGAAGAAAGAGTGCTGTAAAAAGAATTAAAGATGATAAAGGTGACGTGAAAACAGGAGAAAAAGATATCCTTAAACTATGAAAATGAAATGAAATGAAGAAAAAATGAAACAAGCAGTGATGACAGCACAGCAGAGGCGTAGTTAGGGGAGGGCGCGCAGGGGGGGTGGTCTGCCCGAGGCGGCACTTTGAATCTTTTTTGAACTTTTGAAGTTAATTCTAAAATAGTCTCAAGAACTCGGTCCCAAATATTGTAATACTATTGCGAATTTTCCTCACAATTGTTGTAAGTGTTGCTAGTTGTGAGAGGAGTTTTTCTAAATAAAATTGATTAAGAATTACCTACATTACTATGAAATAGACTTTGCTAATGTCATCGATTTTGCTAACAGAAAAGCAAGAAAAATAACATTTTAGAATGTTGAAATTAAAGTTTTACTTCAAAAATAAACATAATGTTTTAATTTATTTCCGTATACGTCGTTTTGACTTTTTGAAGTATTTTTGGTGCATATTGAGAGGGGTGGCAAAAGCTCTAACTATACCACTGCAGCACAGTGGTAAAAATCACTGACCACGCATGCAGAAATGCAGAACTCTTGCTGCCCTTCCACTTACCTATTGCAGCAGGAGTAGATGATATTCAACCAGAAATGCTCAATTTCTGGTCGAATATCATCAGAAATGCTCAAGTATAAAAGTCTAATAGTGGCTGCATGCATAGTTCAGAAGGCCAGGAAAGAGGGATGAATTCCAGATGATTGGAGTAGAGCTCTCATAGCACTCATATATATAAAAAGGGAAATAAAACTGAATGTGAGAATTACAGAGCTATTTCTCTACTTAGTGTCATGTCATGGTAAGATATATGCAAGTATACTTGAGAAACGGTTGAGGAGAATTGTGGAAGAGAAGCTTGGTGAAGAACAAGCTGGATTCAGGCCAAATAGAGGCTATCAGGTTCAGATTTTCACTTTACAACAGATAGTGGAGAAATCATGGGAATATAACAAAGATCTGTATTTAAGTTTTGTAGATCTAGAAAAGGTATATGACAAGGTGCCGAGAGAAACTATTGAAAACGCTACAGAATCAACAATGGGGCATTATATCAAGCAATACTTAGTCTTTATTTGAGTTGTAAGTCAGCAGTTGGAATTAAAGGAAGTACAGGATGGTGGTCTAATGTTAATTGTGGTGTTAGACAAGGATGTGCATTACTCCCTCTGTTATTCATTATCTATATGGATCACATTATGAAGGAAAGTGGAATTAAGCCTGATATCAAAATTGTAGATGTTAATCGCTGCTCATTTCTTCATGCTGATGATGTTATACTAAATAAATCTGCTACAAGTCTGCAAGATTCCCTGACTAAATTGAATAACTGTTCTGATAGATATCCTATCAAGGTCAGCAATAACAAGACAAAGACAATGAATATAGACAGAAGCATTGAAAATATCAACTGCATAGTGAATGGAGAACCTATAGAACAAGTAAAACATTTCAGTTACTTGGCATGATTTTTAGTGAAGATGGTAAATTAAATATGGAAATAGACAACAGAATCAACAAAGCTGGTATGGTAGGCAGTCAACTGAATAAATTTATATGGAATAAGAGAGAAATTATACAAGACAGTATTCAAGCCAATTTTAACTTCTGGATCTGAGATCTGGGTCAGAAGTAAAACACTTGAACAAAGACTAGAGACCGCAGATATGAAAGTTCTGATATGAACAGATGGCATCAATGGCAATATCATATTAAAACGAGGATATTAGGAAAGAACTTGCCACTGTCAGCATCCAGGAATGTGTTAGCAGAGCTAATCTCAGGTGGTATGGTCATTTAAACAGAATGGGAGAGGAAAGATTAGCAAAACAAGTGTTCTCTGCCATGTTGGCAGGAAAAAGACCCAGACCAAGATATAGGTGGATTGATACAGTAAAAAGTGCCTTAGAAGATAGAAATATAAGATCTGATAATGTCGGAGTCTTCACAGGTAACAAACTGATTTGGAGCAAAATTGTAGATAGGAAGTTAGTAATGATGTAAATTTTTCATGTAGTACTATCATATCCTCTACACCCCTTGAGGGTATATATATCAGGAATTTCCTGATGATGATGATGAAACACGCAGCATCAGTTTTTAATTGGTTTTAATTACATGTTACACTTAACATGTGATGACAAGTAAGTGAAACAATTCAAAATGTAATGAACAAAAGATCCGAAGTCCTAATTTGGTTGCATTAATTTGCCAAAAATTTGAGAGACTGTTATCTTAAGATCGACTCCTCTGTAATACTTCTTTTTTACAACATTAGAAGGCACTAAATGAAGACTTGAGACTGTTTGTCCATTACAATTTGAACTGTTTCCACTTACTTATTGTCACATGTAAACATGTAATGTGCTCTGTAGATGCTGGTTTGAAATCCAGCAAAATATAAGCCAGCTAATAAACACATCTTTTTTGTAATTTAGTTGGTTCGGTGTTTTAACACTGTTACAAATAAGTTATGAATAATGTTTACCTAAGCTTGTCTGTTAGATAGATCTGCAAGAGGCTTATTCAAAACCTGGTGAGAACCATGCAGTGAAGCATGGTATATCATTACGTATGTCATACATTCCCATCCATTGGGTCTCCCTTTAATCACAACATAAGCAATATCATCTGCCTCTCAGAACTGCTTTTTGCAGTATTCTCTACCAATTTTCCCACACAGTGCACATATTTCAAGGATGACCTTGATCTCATATCTTGTAACACACTCAATGCCATCACTACTCCCTACAACCGTGGTGCATCAGAAAAAATAGCCAGGTCCTTAAAAAAAAGCACAACCTCTACACAGTTTTTAAGCCCCACCGTAAACTTGCTACCCTTATGCGTTCTACCTAGGCACTGAGGGAGGATGTAAGGTATCCTGTTCCTGCAAGCTGTGGTACTTTGGAACAGACAGGTAAATCAGCAACCATCCATTTAGAAGAATACTAATCCTACATCTGCAATCACGACTATGGTCAATCTGGCCTTGCAGACCATGTTTTGGATACAACTCAAAGGATATTCTGGAGAAAAACCACCATGCTCCACCATAGTAAATTCAAAAAAGTAAGACTGTTTTTAGAATCTGTGGCAGCACTCAGAAATCAACCAAATTTAAATAAATACAGTTACATAAAATTTCCCAAAATTTGGGAAACATTAATTATCAGAGGTCCCACTTTACATCCTAGGCCACCTACAAATGCCCATAGAGGGCACACCACTTATTACCCATGCGTTTCACTTAGTATTATGTTGTATTTGAGTGTGTGTGTGTTACAAGAGTTATTTGTAATCCTTGAAGATGTATCATCGACTGAAACAAAATATTGGGAGCATTAAAATTAGTTTTTAATCCTTTCCCTCCAACATGATGTCCTCCCAGCACTTAAGCCTCAACACATTCATTATCCGTATTGGAGACGTAAATGGTCGCAACTCTTTTGGGCTGAGCACATTAGGGATTGTTGATGTTATGATGTTATGTTCTCTCTAAGCTATTTGCATTGCATACACACCATTCAAAAAAGGAGCACACAGTGCCTAGTAACTGTGTGCACAAAATTTGTGCTGTCAAAATTTCTAATTTAGTTAATAATTTTTGAACGTACTATGGAAACGAATTATATGATATATCGCACTTCCACTTATTTCATTTAGTAATTTCTACAATTTTATTTATTTATTCTTATGGCAAAAGGATTGCAAAGCAGCTACAGGTCAATGTCCAGTCCAGAAAGCCAATCCAGGGCCTCCTCCATCACTTCATGGGCGTCCTGGAGGCCACCATCATGAAATTGGTGCATTAGTCTGTTATTCACAATATGAGTGATCGTCTGGGCTATGGGGGGAACAGTCACAATAAGGATGGTCTGACAGTCTCCGATTATGTAGTAGGTAGCCACATCATTCTGATCCTGTTGATAGATGACCAAATCTTCCTAGGAAGAGCAAAACCAGGCTGCGCAGCACATGGATCTTCAACCAGGAAGCCATTTGTCATAAGATTGTTGGACCAGTGTTCCCTCCACATGTCAGGTGTTGATGGTAAGGCAGTTGAAGAGAGTTCGTCCATGGACTAGAAAGGGTTTCTTGATTTTAGGCAAAGATTGGGTTGATTTATGAGAGTCTGGTGCAGGGTCAGGAGCGGGTTGCTCATTACTTTATTAAATTCTTTAATCGAGGCTTGTCTTCTCCATATATTTGGTGGAGCAGTACAGGCAGCCATGGAAGAGGGATACTTCTCAGTGTCCTACTAATTGTGCACATGGTAAAGTTTAGCTGGGTGTCTCTGATGTTAGTGTGTGCACTTCTTTCCCAGGCGGGGAAACAGTATTCTGCTGCAGAGAATGCGAGAGCTGGTGCAGATGACCTTAGGACTTCTGAACCACAACCCCAGGTTGTTCCAGCAAGCCTTGAAATGATATTATTATGGGTTAGGCTTCTGTTCAGGCTCACTCCTAGACATATCTCTAATGTCTCAACTTTAATGTTATTCTAACTGTTCCAACTTAATACACTTTAATTAATTTTAGCCTACTTCATGTGGGTAATTGACATTGACGTCAGCAAATTACAGAGATATATTTGTTTAGAGTTTTGTCTAGACCAATGTTTCTCATTCAGGGTTCTGTGAAACTAGGATTCTGCAAGAGATCTTGATTGAAAGAAAAATAAACATTGTATATATAATATATAATTATATCATATATATAAATAATACAGTATGTTGAGAAAAAAAAACTACTGAATAATTACAATGATATATGGTATGGAGTAAACAGGTTTATTAACAAAGAAATATGTTTACACTTGATGATATTTGCATCCACGACTGTCGGTGTAATCTTGGTCAAATAGAGCATTAATGACAGTAGATTACGTATACTCGAAATGGGCTCCCTTGTCTTTCAAGACAGGTTTTGTAGTTTGCATGCGAAGGTTCTGTGTCATCTTGGAGAACAAAGGGTGTGATATCTGCTGAACATATTTAATTTTATCCCTTAGTTCATCAAGGTTTGAAGGTGGGTCATGCTGGAATACCCGCGAAGTGATGCGAGATCAGGAGAGTATGAAGGGTACTGTAATCTGTTGTTGCTGTTAAACACTTGATCCACTTGAAGGACATATGAAATGAGACTCGGCTCCTTAAGGATTCTCGATAGTGACTGCTTCGGTATCCCAAGTTTTACCACTTTTTGGCATTGACTACATTTTGGAGACTGTAACACTTGCTCCAGCACACATTCGTGCGCGCGCGTGCACACACGCGCACACACACACACATGATTCTCATTTGTGTTTACAGTTAGTGGTCTCTCCGAATGCCCTTTGTATTGCAGAAGAACACCCCACTATGTCAGAACCTCTAGATTAAGGCATTGATGACACTATTACTTTGGGCATACTTACAGAATTGATGAACAAACTGCTCACAAACATGTGCTGTAGGTTTGGTACATTTGCTCTGCCAACTCTGTTTTAAAACAATGCTCAACAATAAATGTTATTTCTTCTAATGGCAACACTATTGCTACAGCTAAATGTAATGGCATAGACTAAACATGCTCTTCCATTAATGTGCATGCAGTTAAACAGCATATCTTATAACATGTGTATTGAAGAAGGTATTGAAGATAACTACTTTTTATTTTTTTTCCATACTGTATATTATATCACACAATGTATAAAATATATATTGATTCATTCATTCATATCATCCATCCCATTATGACTGGTAGAGTCTGCTAATGAGTGGCTTACAATGAATTTTAATGCAACCGGTTCATCACTCCTTGCTGCATCCCCTAAGGGCATTATTAATGGCTGTAAATCCATGTGTTCACAGGGCAGGTTTGCCTTTTCTGGGGGACAAAAAAAACCCAAGTTTCTGGGTGAATAAAAAACCTCTACTTCCATTTGAGACCGACTAATTCACTTTTCGTCGAAGGAGATCCGATAAAGGTTCCTCACGTCATGAATGGGAATCGAACCCAGGTCTTTCCAACCAAAGAGCTTTGTCTATATTAACTGAGCTATGGAAGCTCTATATTATTATTATATCGTATAATATATAAATAAATAAACATAAAGATATGGGAAAGAAAAAGCTAAGCTATTTATGGTGATGGAGCAGTTTCTTCATAACGACTAGGCTTATGCAGGGGTTTCCTGAGACCTGAAAATTATTTCAAGTGGTCCTCCAGAGTAAAACAATTGTGAAAAGCTGGTCTAGATGGTACAATGACTTGAACTCGGGCAAAAGTGATGGATTTTTTTTTTGTAACTATATGGATTTAAGCAAATTAATTTAGTGCTCACAATTTTACAGGTTATAGCTAGACAAAAAAAAAGGGGGGGGGGTCATTTCCCTAAGTGAAAGAATCACTGAATGGGAATGATTTAATACTGTTGATAAAGTGACTGCTGAAGTAACCAAGCTTATCAAATTCATCAACAACAACAAAAAAAAATCTTTACTGACAGGAGTTTTAGATTTTTCCTGAATGTTCAATAGCAATGAAATGGTGTAATGGAGATGACAGAACAGTAGACAATTTCAAGAGGAATGCAATCAGGAGCATATGTATTAATATTTGAAAGAGAAAAAGGAGTCAGAAATCTGAAGTGTGGAAAGGTAGCTGGAGTAAGTGATATTTGGTCATTTTGAACAATTTGCAGGGCCTGCTCGCAGAGTGTCAGATTTCAGATAAATAGAGCACAGCTCTCATATTACCGATTTATAAAAGAGACTTTACAGTTTTAGTAGAAAGGTGTTACGAAAAATGCTGTTCAAATCATTAGTTACGTGGCTGGAATCATATACAGTATAATATGTACTAAATTTGTCACCATTGTAATTTGAGATATTGCAGGAAGATAATTTGATGTGTAAACAGTATAAAAGAAAGGTTCATGCAGTCACCACTGCATGCACCATGATCTTATGATCTCAGAAGGAAGGCATTTAACTTTATCAGAAAATAGGCAGGAATGTAAAACATCAACTGCATGCTTAATTGGAAACCTATAGAATAAGTAAAATATATCAGCTATCTATTAGCCACAATTTTTAGTGAATATGGGAAATTAAATATGGAAATAGATAATAGAATAAACAAAACTTGATGTGGTATGGTAAAGTGCCAGCAGAATAAATTTAAGTGGAATAAGAAATTAGTCAATGCACTAAATTGGCAATGTAAAAGATATTGTCAAACCACATTTAACTTATGATCTGTCAGCTGCTTATTTGATCAAAAATTGGATAGCATAGAAATGAGATTTTTCTAGAGAAAATTAAGGATTAAGGAAGTGAATAGATGGTATTGTATTATGTGCAGAATCATATTAAAAATGATGTTATTAGAAAGGAATGATAACATTCAAGAATTTGAGTGGAGCTGTTGTAAGGCAGTATGCTGACTTGCAAGGATCTTTTGTAACTCAATATCAACGATGATCTTTGGTTGAAAAGAACTGTATTCAAATGCCATCTAAGATGCAAAGGACCATTATAAGGAGTTTCTGTGTAGCATACAGTGGTAGCAAGATTTTTTTCATTTTGCAAAAATAGGTAATCTGACCAGAACAATGCACACGGTTAACATACACTGGCCTTGTAGCATGTAATTCCTAATAACCATACCATGATCACTTAAATATAGGTAGGAAAGGTTAGCAAAACAGGTGTTACCAGGGTGAAGAAAAAGATCCAGAAGAAAACCAATATCTCTGTGGATTAATTTACTTAATAGTGCCTTAGGTCAAATTCTAAAATCTACAGTTTTGAATTCTTGATAGATAACTGATTAATTTGGAAAGAAATGGTTAATAGGAAGGTAATCATGTAAGCTGAAGCATGCAGTACTGTTGTAGTGTCTGTACACCCCTTTAGGATACATATCAAGAATTGATGACATAATGTATTGAATCAATATGCATTTTGATTCATTATAAAAGAATGTATGGTTGGTATTCTGAAATTATTTGGATTAGTATCCAGGATTCTGTAAACTGTTAATTGTTCTCTTTAGTAGCAAGTCTTGAGGCAATTTTTGAATGTCTTTTCTTGTTTTTATTTTCCGGTCTTTCAGAAAGGTGATTTTACCAGCAGTAATAAGGAATGTGTGCATGCAGGGGTGAGAATATCAATTAAAATGCAATTATATATAGGTATTAAACATGAAATCATATTTCTTTGTATTTTTATTTCTTTTGCACATACTAAATGTTCAGGGTTTTTTTATTTTTTATTTTTTTATTTATTTATTTATTTATTTTTATAATCCCACCTATGAAAGGGTGAAACCCATTTTACATTACTCCTGTTGGTGGGCTAATGATTTGTAATCCTGGAACCCTGGTCTACTACCAAATATATCTTTGCATTCCACTTCCACATTACACTAGTGAGTAGAGTGGTGATGGTGACCTTACATCAACCAGTGAAATTTGTTTTGGCCCCTAATTGGTGCAGAACAGATTTCTGAGATGTTGCTAAAATTATGCTTGAAGAATTTCAGTCGTTTCCACCTTCACCTCTTTACATATAAGGAATTGCTGAAATTGTTTGGGCTTTTTTAATAAATGGAATTTCCTGCTGTCAAAATTTGTGACATTTGGTTTTTTGGAATGACTACAGTGAATTGTTTCTCCAGTGAAAAGAGAAGTATCAGCTGTCAGTTGAAATGCTTTGTATCTTGTTGCTTTGTCCTTATCTTTTAATACAGCAGCAGGATCCTTTTACCATAATGTTGTTGTGATAGTATTGAAATGAATTAGTGGTTACTTGGAGGTGTTAAAGGATCTTTTTTTATTTGCATAGCAATAACTTTCGGAAATTATGAAAGTTTTCTTTCATGTTTACACTATTTATAAATTAATATTCTACACACACATCAAATGAAGGTTAAATGAAATCAGTGCTATTTCTCCCTTCCTATGTTTTGGCACTTATCAGATAAATTCATACTTATATTTTCACCGGAATCTGTCTTAGTTTTCAAATAACCATGTTGAAAATTTGTACATTGATGTCAAAATATTTATTTTTATCAGATATTAGCAGTGTTGGTTTTTGTAATAGTGACAAGAAATATGACACGAGGTGTGGTCAAGTAACTGGAATCTGTTTATTGTAATGTGCTTGAATAACAGCTGACCTTGTAACTTTGAATCATATGGTGAATTCTTCTCTTAATTTCACAAAATGATTTTTATTCAGATTTTTGTAGTTATAAAAAAAAAGGGGAGTAACATTTTTATCCAAAGTATTGCAAATATCCAAAATATTTTTAAAATTATTGATACTTAAATTAACAAACTTAAAGTTGTAAGAACAATGCCTTAGTTTCAAATTTCTAACTTAAAGTAATTCTGTTGTATATTTTAACTATTTGCTTTAATTACGAACATTTTCCTTTCTTTTTCGTAATAATGCTTAACGGTATAAACAATACCAAGAGTCAAAAAATACATTTATTAAACTCGCTAATATTTTGCTGGTTTGCTACCCAGCATCATCAGAGCACAATAATAACTGACAGGCACATTAAACTGTAAAAAAAATTGTAGAAACAATTTAAATTGTAACTGACATGTAGTGGCCTTATGTAGCCTAGTAGTTATCTGACTATGGGTCAGATAGCACCAATGTAAATGTTTTGAGGATACCATACTATTGGGAAGGGATTTAAAGTCGTTCTTAGTACAGATTAGTGGAACAGAATGATATACTTCTTGGTTAGAAAAACTTGAGTTCAAATTCATGTTAAGAACTTTATAATGGCTTTTTAAACAAACGTGAATTGTGGACAGATAGGCTAACCGAAAGACCATGGAGTTAACAGTTAATGGCCTTAACTGTCATAATTGTAATTCTAACAAAATTCATATTTTACAAACTTCCATCCATTCCATATCATTAAAATAAACAAAAGCTGATTTAACTGTGACATATGTGCTCATTACTAAAGTCAATAAATCATCTCTATGTTAAGAATTGCTGGCCTGTTTGGACGAGTAGTTGGCGTACCAACTCTCCAACCAACAAGCCGTTGGTTTGAATCCTACCATGAGCACGATTGTTTGTGGTTGTCTTTAGGCTGGAGGTAAACTTCATTGCCCACTGTGAGACCACTGCCCTATCTATTAGTTCTATGTTTGGCCTCTAGAGCAGGATTTCCAAATGATGTGAAAAATAAATAAATAAATACAAAAAATAATTAAAAAATGGGGGGAGGGAAATCATTCTTAGCCCACCCACAGTAGAATGTGCTTCAGGTTTACAAATAAACCTTTTGTGGGTGGGAGCCACATTTTAAGTCTAAAGGTGGCAAAAGGTTTTGGAGACTATTTGAATTAAGTTGTTAAATAAAATAAGCAGCGACAGAACAGGAGCAGAATAGAGGATTCAAGAGCATTGCAATCTGAGCCCATATCTATACTTAAAATAGAAAAGCCATTGGAAATCTAAAGTGTGGAAAGACAGCTGGAGTAGATGATATTAGATGGTAGATGACACTGACTGCATTGCATAATTCAAATGGTCGAATTCCAGATAAACTTCATTGCCCACTGTGAGACCACTCCCTACCTATTAGTTCTATGTTTGACTTAGAGCAAACAAAGAAATTATGAAAGAATTAAACCAAGAACCAGTAGTAGAAAAAATTAAAAAATATAAACATAAATGGATGGAACACGTTCAAAGAATGAAAACAGAAAGATTACCAAAACAAGCCTTAAAGTACAAGCGATTAGGAAAAAGAAAACCAGGACGTCCTCTTAAACGATTCAACGGTGACCTCTAAGGCCGGAACAGGCCATGCTAGGCCTAAATCCTTGATACTCACGATGATGATGAATTCCAGATTATTGGAATAGGTCTCTCATAGTATCCATCTAGGGAAATAAACAGTGTGAGAATTACAGAGGAGTTTTCCTGCTCGAGAAGAGTTAAGAAAATTTGAGAGAACAAGGTTTAGGCTAAAATAGTTGTCAGTTTAAGACAGACAGGCAGTTCAGAAATCATGGGAATACAACAAAGATCTATATTAATTTTTTTTTTTATCTTTAAGGTGCAAAGAGAAAAAACTGTTTATGCAGTTACACGACAGTGGTATGTTTGTTGTCTATGTTTAACATTTATAGTGGGCTTTCCAAGCATGTTGTACATCACGAAGGAACTTATTTGATCATATGGCATGTCCCTTCCTTGTCATAGATGCATTTTTACAATTTGTTCAAATATGTGACATGACATTTCATTAGAATTTTATTTATAAAATTAGTGATGTTCTTATTTCAAATTTTGAAATTTTGCATTACGTGAATGGTTTCTACATGCAGTGAAGTATACAACAAATCGGCCTTCAGGACACACACAATTTACAGGCAAAAAAAAAAAAAGTATTAGTGATGTGGTGAGCAGTAGGATGGCATTGGTGTAGATCATGGAGCCGAAGAGTTGTAAAGTAGGTGCCCTCCCTCAATGAGTCTGGTCTCCTTGGAGGTGTCATGAAATAATAATGATATATGAATACATTTCCCTTGACTGTTATTTTGAAATAGGTTGTTAGGACATTGTGCTGTACGATAAAATTTCTACTTTGTCTTGTGTGTATAATATACGGTGTCTATGACAGGAGATATTTTTCATTATATAGCATGAGTGACATGCAGTTACTAAGCTACCAGATTATTTATATGTTGCAATGGATCTCTGTCTCCTCGTGAACAGTATATCTAGAGATAATTGGACAGTGTGTACTTCATTCTGTCTCAAGGACATGTGTAATGCCATAACTGTCAAATTATTGGTAATTTATTTTTCTCTAATGGGTGATTTCTGTTCACACCTGTTTTTTTTTTTTTTTTTTCTTTCCTCAAACATTGCAGTCATTCATGCATGGTTCGTATCTTGTTAATGTAGCTCACATATAATTTCTTACATGTTTTAGTAATTTAAATATACCAACCATATGAAAATGAAAAATATATAAACGTAGAAATTGCAAAATATTTAAAAATAACAGGTGTAATTAACTCTATATTTAAACCAAACCTAGTTCAAAAACAAACCTGACTAAAAGTATACAATACATTAGCCCTACCAGGCTTAATGTATGGAAGCAAAATCTGAACAATAAAACAAAAAGACAAACAAAGATTAATAACAGCAGAAATGAAGTTTATGAGAAAAACTGCAAAGTATACCCTATTTGATCACAAAAGAAATGAAGAAATTATGAAAGAATTAAACCAAGAACCAATAATAGAAAAAATTAAAAAATATAAACATAAATGAATGGAACACGTTCAAAGAATGCAAACAGAAAGATTACCAAAACAAGCCTTAAAGTACAAGCCATTAGGAAAAAGAAAACAAGGACGTCCTCTTAAACACTTCAATGATGACTTCTAAGGCCGGAATAGGCAATGCTAGGCCTAAATCCTTGATACGTATGATGATGACATATACCAACCAAGTATGGAATTTCCTTTAATTATTAGCTTCTATCATATTAAGTATTGGAGAAGGTGTAGTGTAGAGTAGAATATCTCCCTCCATGAGTCCTTTGTGTGTGTAATAATATCCTCAAATGAATATTTTCCCCCCTCCCGTTATTTTACTTTCGATGGAAGTACATGCCACAATTTGAGTCATGCCTACCCTATGTGCAAGTGGGAAGCACTAGGCAAATTCTCATCCTTCCCCGTTTACAAGTGCAATTCAGGACAATTTGCTCTGACACAAACCCATGTTTTAACTCAGCAATTAGAAGGGAAGAAAAAGGACTTAGGAAGATAGTGTGTGTATCCTTCTGCACCAGATTTTCCATCAAGCTATATCCACTGGTATTTATCATTCTACAGTAACCACATTATGAAGGAAAGTAGTATTAAACCTTATCAAAATTGGATGTGATAATATCTTCAACTCTTTACTTTATGCAAGATTTTATAATAATATATTATAAACCAGTTAACACATGTAAGGGAAATTGGAATTTAATATCAACACGTATATATTTCTGTCACTGTTACATGAGCATCATTCAAAGATAATGCAAGAGACCAATTACAACATTCAAATTATAAAACACAATGATGAGTCATGAAGCATGAATATGAAGAGATCTGGAAAGTTCTGATAAACACCTCGAACAAAAATGATATTAAAGCAATTGATATAACCACAAGAAAGAACATATAGTAGCAGAGTTATGAAGGTAACTTTGTTCTTATATTCTTATATCCTCATATGTTCTTTTTTGTGGTTATATCAGTTGCTTTAATATCATTTTTGTTCTATGTGTTTATCAGAACTTTCCAAACCCCTCTCCCTCCCATAATATACTTTCTTATATCTTGGTCACAGCTCAGTGAACAGGAGAAAGCAGGAAACCAAGTATAGTTATGTAACTCAAGATTAACTTTTTTTAAAAAAAGTTTCCCTTATGTATGTGAACGTTTTTTTTTAATATATTAGTGTCAACCACATTTCTATAAAATGTCTAGTAAAAGATGCTATACTTTTAATGAATCCTGACTTGTGCCAGATTTATTTAATTAAAATTGAATAACTTGTTACAAATTTGGCATGAAAAAAAAAACTAAAAATAGATAGGAACATGGAAAATAATCAACCACATCTTGAGCAAAGAACTTATAGAACAAGTAAAATATTTCAGCAATATAGACACAGTCTTTCAGTGAAGACAGCAAATTAGAAATTGAATATAATCAGCAAAGCTGTGGAAATCAATTGAATTAATGTAGAGGCAACTCTGAACTTAAGTAAGAGTTATGGTTCACAAACTTTATGTAACTTGAATTTTACGTAAGTTGGTTTAATCTCTACACCCTCTACTGAGCAGATGAACAAGTATGGTGGATGCCTGGTAAACGTCTTTAACCAGAGTGCATAACTCCAACTATGAAATTCGGAGGTGGCAGTGCGATGGTATGGTCCTGTTTTTCCTGGTTTGACTTCAAAATTCTGTTTGTGGTGTCACAGATATTGAACTCCAAGAAGTATCTGAACATTATGGGCAATGCAATGCTTCCTAATTTTGTGGCATTTCTACTGAACTGACTATTGTCTCTTTCAGCAAAACATTGCACTGTGTCATAAAGCTGTTGCTGTAACTGCAGGGTTTGTGGACATGACCATCACCACACTTGACTGGCCTCTTGACAGAGCCCTGACCTCAACCCTATTGAATATATGTGGGATGAACTGGAGCATTGGATGAGGTGATGGGACCTCTTTCCCACAACAGCCCAGGACCTCATTACATGCCTACATGAAGAATGGTCCAAAATTCCCATTGATCTCTTGTACGCTTGGAAAGAATGTTATATGGGATTGCTGTCAGCGCAGGAGGTCCTACATGTTATTAAGGTGGGCACCATGGTGGTGTTTGTTGACTTCTTTCTAAGCAGCATATTTGTTTATTCAAGTTAAAAAAATAAAATAATAATGTGAAGAATGGCACTGCTTTCTTTCAGGCTGTTAACTATACTGTATGTCAGGTTCAAAGCGTTCATAATTTCATTCAAAATTATATAAAACAACTTAACTAACGATTTTTAATATATTCTATTCTAACCTGTATCTGAACATATACCAACTAAGATAATTATTTACTAATAAAATTGTTTCACAACCCTAGTGGTCCATGGACCACATTTAACTTGGACAACATTTATTAATAGGAAGTTAATAATGTAAAGTAATCATAGAGTAGTGTCATGGTAGCCATTACACCGCTAGGCAATACATATCAAGAATTTGATGTGATATATATGAACCCTGATA
Organism: Typopeltis vanoorti; assembly: GCF_054136105.1. NCBI lineage: Eukaryota > Metazoa > Arthropoda > Arachnida > Uropygi > Thelyphonidae > Typopeltis > Typopeltis vanoorti. Next base: position 80,235,810 of record NC_143563.1, on the reverse strand, counting down.
TTAATTTCAGTTTTTATGTAACTTAACCTTTACATACACTAATTTTGTGCCATAATTACATATATTTATTTTTTAATATTATTACTAAGACTTCCAGAAAGTCAAGAACTCATCAAGGGAGGCCATACATCATCTTCACGCCAGTTATACTTTCTCTTAAACTCATTCACACTAAATACATTCACTTCACCATGCAAACTGTTCCATTCACTCACTGTTGTATGAGAGAAAAATCTCTCATCTCTTTCTTAACTGTGCACAAACTTAATTTTCATGGATACCCCTGACTTCTCTCCCCACCTTCCATATAATGAAAAATTACATCACAGGTGAAATCCTACCGGTTCAGAAATTTATAGACCTTTATCATATCACCGTCTTTATCCTTCTTACCAGTGTCTGCTGCTGTCCACATACTCTAAATCTTTCTTCATAATCTACATTCCATAATCCTGATATAATCTTTGTAACTCTTCTTTGTACCCTTTTGGCAGCTTCTTTATTCCATCCAAACCCAGGACATGAAATCTTTGCAGAGCACTCCAGATGTGGTTGCACAAGGCCTTGAAAAGAGGCAAAATGACTTCCTTATCCTTACATCTTCTTTCAGCATCATGTTGCAATTTTTGGTATGTGACCTGATCATCATAAAATTCCAGGTGTATCCTCAAGGAATGTACAGGATAATTATGATAGTACTACATGACTTCCAATCAACAGTTTTCTTCCAAATTAATCTGTTATCTTTCAAGACTCCAACATTATCAGATTTTATATATCTGTCTTTTAAGGCACTTTTTACTGTCTCACTCCATGTACACCTTGGTCTTTCTCTGGGTCTTTTTCATGCCAACCTGGCAAAGAACTGCTAATTTTGTTAATCTTTTCTCTCCCAGTTAATCTCAGGTAGTATGGTCATTCTAAATGACCATACTACCTGAGATTAACTGTACTTACACATTCCTGAATGCTAAGTGGTAAGTTCTTGTCTAATATTCTCATTTTTAATGTGGTACTGCCATTGATCCCATCTATTAATCTTAGAACTCTCATATCAGAGGTCTCCAGTCTTTGGTCAAGTGTTTTATTTATAACTTAGCTCTCAGATCAATAAGTTAAAATTGGTTTGAACACTATTTTGTATATAGCTGATTTAGTGTTTTGACTCATTTCTTTCTTATTCCATATAAATTTATTCAGCTACTTCCTACCATGCTAGCTTTACTAATTCTGTTGTCTATTTCCATATTTAATTTGCCATCTTCACTAAAAATTGTGCCTAAATAGTTAAAATGTTTTACTTGTTCTATAGGTTCAGGATACAGTTAATGCTTTTAATGTTTCTACCTATTTTCTTTGTCTTTTTATTGCTGATTTTCATACCAAATTTATTACAAGTTATTCAGTTTAGTTAGGGAATCTTGCAGACTTGTGCTGAATTAATTCAGAAGCATAACATCTGAATAAAGTAAAGAGCTAAAATTAACGTTTGTCAGTTTTTGATATCAGATTTAATGCTACTCCTTCATAATGTAATCCATATAGATAATAAATAACAGTGGAGATAATGTGGACTTTTGTCTTAGACCTAATTTAACATCAAATCATCTTCCTACAATTCTAATTGCTGACTTACAGCATAAATAGAGACTGTATTTCTCGATAGATTGTCCCATTTACACCATATAACTTAGTGTTTTGAAGAATTTCCATTTGGCACCTTGTCATGTGCATTTTCCAGATCAACAAAACTTAAATTCAAATCCTTGCTATATTCCTATGATTTCTCAACTATTTTTCTTAAAGAGAAAATCTGATCCTAACAACCCTATTTGGCCTGAATCCAGCTTGTTCTTCACCAAGTTTCCCTTCCACAATTGTTCTTTGCTGTTTCTCAAATATGCTTGCATAAATTTTACCAGCAATGCTGAGTATGGGAAATGCCTCTGTAATTCTCACATTCAATTTTATTTCCCTTTTTAGAAATGGGAACTGTGAGAGATGTGCTCCAATCATCTGGAATTCCACCCTCTGATGAGGTCTTCTGAGTAAAGCTTTTATACCTCCATATTTGAGCATTTCTGATCAAATTTCATCTATTCCAGCTGCCTTTCCACATTTCAGGTTTATGATGACTTTTTCTACTTCAAGTATGGATATGCATTCCCGTTGGGAGTTTTTCACCACTGTGCTGACACTGTTTCATTAAACAGTCTTTCAACGTAATATCTTTATCTCAGTTTTCACTTCACCTTCATCATCTCTGATTCCTTCTACAGTAAGTTTTCTAATATTTATTTTCTATGTTCTTACCAAAGTCTTCTCATGGCTTTTGTTTAGCTAGGTTTGCACAGTGCACAAAAGCTGACTTACTTTCCAGGAACTTTTTATATGCTTTTTTCTCTTCCATTACTGCCTCTTTAACTTGCTGAGTTCACCATGGAGTTGTTCTGATTTTTCTATCCTTACAGACAACCCCATCACATGCCTAATCAATCAATGCTTTCTTGAATGTTTGCCATTGAATATCCAAGATTTGATTCTTGTTTTCAAACTCTTTCATTTTTTTATTTAATGATGTTTGTGTATTTGAGTTTACAGTTCACCTCTGAAAGCTGCTCCACTTTGATTCATTTTAAAACTTGCTTACATGCTCTTCTGTTCAGTATGAAATTCACCTTTATCTTGCTCGAAACTAAATGGTGATAACTTCCTATTTCAAATCCTCTCTATACTCTTATGTCCTGAACCAGTGGGAAAACATTGCTATTAACTATAACACAGTCTGTGAGACTTTTCTTATTTCTTCCATTTTCTCTCCATGTGAATTTGTTGCACATTTTTATGTTATATCTTGTTAGTAATAACTAATCTGTGTCCTAAGCAGAAATCTAGCAGGCATTTATCATTATTATTAGCTTTGTGCTTTTCTCCAAATTTTTTACAAAACATTTCCTATTCTGCTGTTTAGAATTTCAACAAGAACCAACTTTTCCGTTTTCATTGTGCCAGCTGCCTTCTCTAATGCCTCAAAAAATTATTCCATTTCTTCTTTGGTAGAACCTTTTGTGGGACGTAAGTCTCATTGTGCAGTTCTGCATTCTGATATTTGTCTGCGTCACTCTACTTGATATTACATGCCATTCAAGAAGATTATCCTCATATTTAGTGTTGAATACTATAGTTACTTCCTCTTTCCTCTGAATTAGCAGAAGAATTGAATAAATACCAGATTGACATAATAGGCGTGACTGAAACCAAGAAGACAAATACAACATAACATTTTGTATTTATTGCTTAGAAAGATCTCACCTGTTTTTTTTTTTTTTTTTTTTTTTTTGTCTTCTTTGTTTCAGTCATGTATACCTAATAGGCAATTTGATAAGTACCAAATTGCCTATTAGGTCAATTTGGTACTTATCCAATTCTTCTGCTAATTCCACTTCTTTTCCATTGATGCTTTTTATGTTGATAGTAACGATACTGAGCTGGGATTTGTTCCAGTAACTGACCTTGCTCTGTTCACTCTGGTTCGTTGACGAAAATAATTAGGACCTTGTTTAACTGGGCAATGCCCTGGCCAGCATGAAATTCTGTCTTGTTGTACCATTGTTTTACATTGCAGTTTAATCCAGTTAGAATACAATTTGATTGGCTAAATCCCAAATTGCCAGCCCATCCTTGTTTGTTTGTTTGTTTGGCATCTGGGTAGAACCTAACAGTGCGGCATGTGAAATTGTGAATTGGACATTAGAAGCCCTGGTCAGTTTTCCGGCATTCCTTTGAAAGCTATGTGGAGGTCTTCTCCAGTTATACAGCTTTGACCCTTAAGCATCCTAGTATAACTTTTAGCTTCAAATTTCTGTGTATGATAACTCCAAGATCCCTAGCCTCACCAGTTTCTTGTAGTATAATCCCACAAATATAATATGCCTTTGGATATCTTATTACACCAAAGTAATAACTTTACATCTGCTAACAATGAATTGGTAGCCATTATCATTTGCCCACATTTCAAGCCTATTCAAATTGTTCTGTAAATCCTGGATATCAATTGCATTTCTGATTGCCCTGCCTATCTTTGTATCATCATCCAAACAATTGAATATCTCCTGTCAGATCCTTTCAGTTATCATTAATATAGAAACTGAACAACAGTGGTCCAAAGAGTGATTCCTGGAGTACACCACTGGTCACCATAAATCTGGCAGATTCACACCCACCAAGTACATACTACCTTCTCATAGCTGTCAGTCAACTGTTCACTTATCCATCAACAGTTTATATTTCAATCCCATGTTTACCAGTTGATGCAACAACCTTTTATGTGGCAGCCTGTCCAATGTCTTGGATAGGCTGCCACAATGTCCTAAGTCAAACAGTATCATAGTATATGAATTCTCTTTATCCAATTTAGCCTTAATGTGTATTAAAAAAATAGGAGCAAATAATTGCTAAAACATGACCTCCCTTTAATAAACCCATGCTGCTCCTTGCAAGTATAGATTGTCTGTTATCCCATTTCTGTGCACAAGTTCTTATTAACTTCTCTAAAATCTTCACCACCACTCCAGTGATACTGGTAGGTTGATAGTTAGACATACAGGTTTTTGCACCATCCATCATTATACAATTTTCTTTCCATTCCTATGCTGATACTCAAGTTATACAGACATGTCATAGCCTAGCTAATTTGGCTGACTGTTCCTTTACCATACATGCTGATATCCCATCTGCCCCTATTGCTGAATTCTTATCCAGGTTACACAATAGCTCTTGAACCTCATTCTCATATACTTGTAGCTTTTTATCCAGTGCTGTGGTAGCACTGTGTGCTATGTTACACACCTGGTTGATAGATCTTAGCAAGGTTAGTACTTGCTATTTGAACAGTATCATAAGCTTCTGACAAGTGTACCATCTGCATTTGGTAAAGTTATTTTTCCTCATTCATTTCTTTTATTAGTAGTATAATGAAAAATTTTTTAGCTTAAACAGTCTCTTTTCATGCTCTGATTTTGCTTTCTGTACAATATTTGTAACTTTTTTGGCCTGCACTTTATATATTTAATAACTCCTCTCTCATTCTCACAATATTCCACCCACATCATCATCTTATGGGTCTCTTGCTTAATAAGATTACACACCATTTCACTTCTACCCTTCTTCTCTGAACTCTAGGGACATATTCATTCAATCATCTTTTCAGAGCTTTCTGTATATTACTAATATCTTTCTCATTCAGTAACTGATACCATTGGATTAATGATAGTATTTACATGAGTTTGTCATAATTTCCAGCTTTATAGTAACCTTTCCTAATTGGAACATCCGTTTAGTTGGCTGCTTCCCAGATTAGTACAGCATAATCACTGTTGCTATCTGATCCCTCTAATTATGACATCTGTTCGTGGTGGAGGGAACCTCCCAATGATATGGCCCTTTGCATTTCTCCTCCTTTTCCTTGCTTTTCTTCCCATATTCTTCACTCTACTTCTCCTGAGTCTTTTTTACTATCCTTATTTTCCAGACTACATCATGGGATCCAATGCCTTGCTGCCATTTTTGCTGTGCAGTGCAATCTGTGGACATATGAAAAGGGGGGAATCCTAGTTGTCTTGCATTGCTTTGGCCCCTGCTTTTGCAAGACAATCGGTCTTTGGCCTGGCCAGGATCAGTAGACTAATAGACTTGCTTACAAGAGTCAAGGGTGTTGCAGCAAGCCTCCTTCCCCATGGTCTGGGGTAGTCCTGGTTCCACTCCTGAGTGCAGTCATTGCTTGCTGGTCAGTGGACATCCATGGTGGGTTGGGAGCCCTGGTGCCAAACTAAATTCCTGCTGAGAATGAATACTTCTTCATCCTCTTGTTTATCAGGGGCTCTCAACCAAGCTCAGAAAATGGAAAATGCCAGAAATATGGTCATTCTTAAACTGCCTGTCATGGCTCAGCCATCTGTGCCTGGTGTGGTAGTCCACAACATGAGAAGGAAGACTGTAAGAGCAAAACACCAAAATGGTCTTCTGAGCATGCCAAAGGTGGAGGAAAATGAAAAAAAAGGAGATACAAAAGTTAAAAAGAACAATGCGTCACATACCAGGAGGTGAAAAGACAATATACCATAACAGTAGCAACAAAATCTGCTAAACCCTTTTATGCTGAGAAGGCAACTGTAAAGAAAGTGTCAGTTGAGATGTTGCAAGGATGTCAATCCACCTTCTCATAACTACACCAACCCTGAAAGATATGACCTGCATGCTATCTCCTTTGAGTGAATTGGAGATATGCCTTAAAAGGTCCCACAAGATGAAAATTCTCTTATTTAAAAAAAAAAATGGAACGTGCACATAGAAGATCAAAGATATGACTCCAGGCCCTTTATTAGATGACTCATTAACAGATAGTATGGATACCTCTGCTTCCCTGTTCAGGAAAATAAAACAATTACTAATGCCAAGTGCCCTTGAGGGTGTGAAATTTAACAATTATTATTATTATTACATCACACCTCCAGGGAGTCCAAAGACTCATCGAGGGAGGGTATCTACTCTACAACTCTTCTTCTCACTACCCCACCAACCTTCATCATCTACCACCAATGCCATTTATCGCTGACTACCACCACTAGTACTTTCAGAGACATCCATGCCCAAGGTGGGATTCGAACTCGCAGCTTTTGGCTGGAGAGCTGATACGCTAACCACTCAGCCAACCAGGCCAGCGTCTTGGATTTTTTTTTTTTTTTTTTTTTTTTTTTTTTTTTTTTTTTTTTTTTTTCTTCCCTCTCCTCCCCTCCAGAAGAAGAAATGATGGATACCAGCCATCCACAATTTCTCCCCCACACACACACAGAAAAAAAATTCAAGATTAATAAAAATAAAATCGCTCATCAGAGGAAGCCAGATGAAAGAAATAATGAAAATATTCTTCCTATAATGGAATTATTGTTATTATTATTATTAAGCGACACCTCCAGGGAGTCCAGAGACATTGAGGGAGGACACCTACTCCACATCTCTCTGGAGAGCGGATACGCCAACCAGGCCGGCAATTGTTGTTGTTGTGGATTCTGGCAAAGATGACATAAATGACATCAAGGCTCTCTTGCAGAAGTACAAACCAATTTGCTTCTACTGGCTGGAAACATATCTAAAGCCGAGTGATGATCTGATTCTCCATATTGTCACCACTATTCGTAAGCACAGAACAAGGGATGGATCTGCCCATGGAGGAGCTGCCATCCTTGTAACCAACAATATCCCCTTCCAACATATCCATATTAACACCAGTGTAGAAGCAGTTGCTATAAGACTTGTTTGGAATGCGAAATATAATAACAGTATGCTGTATCTACCTTCCTCCTGCAGCAAATATTCCTCAAGATGACCTTCATGATGTCATATTACAGTTATCATCCACCTTAATTTTAATGGGGGATTTAAATGGACAACATTCTCTGGGGTACAGGAAAGACAGAGGAATAGTCTTTGAGTGTATGCTCAACAACAACATCTCTCCCTCTTAAACGCAGGAAGTGACACCTTCTTCTGTATGTCTACCCAAACATTTACATTCACTGCCATCGACTTAACTAGTTGCTTACCCTCCCTTTTCCCACTGTTTAAGTGAGAAACTGATGACTATTTGGGAGTGATCACTTTCCCATAATATCCACTTTTCTACATGGGCACCCATGTACCACATCACAAATATAATGGCAGAAAATTGAGCAAAATTGGTTCACCTTTTCTTCATCGCTGATGCAGTGCAGCATGTAGCAAAATGTATTATAGCAGCAACCACAACTGCAATTCCTAAAACATCTAGTTGGTATCCACAGTTTTCCTAAGCCATGGTGGAATGATGATTGCACGTCATCCAAAGAAGCCCAGAAGAAAGTTTTGGGATACCTGCAGAAAGGTATTTTCTGCAGGTACCCCACAACACCAAATCTAATTGCTTTCAAACCAGCATGAGTTTGAGCTAGATACATCTGCTACCAGAACCAGAAGGAATCCTGGATCCAATTTACTTTCTATATCAAGATCTACCAACAGCAAAGTAGTATGGGAATAAATCTAGAAAATGAAAGGCAGATATACTATCCACTGGTTCTGTATCATTGAGTGCAATGATTGCACAGTTGCTGATCCTGCAACTATTGCCAATACATTCGGGGACACGTTTGCAAAAACATCAGCAATGTCTTCTTATCCTTCTTGCCCAAAAAAAGCAAAGCAAAAAAAAAAAAAAAAAATCCAGTTTTCTTCAAATATCATAGAAAAATACAATAGGCTGTTGACCAAAATAGAACTGAAAGCTGCTTTGCTTAAATGTTGTCCAACTGTTGTTGGACATGATAATATCCACTACATGATGTAAAACATATGTCAACATTCACCATGGATCAACCACCTCCTTTCGTAACAGAATTTTCTATTACGAAAGGAGGTGGTGAGTAGGAGGGAGAGAATTGGCCTTTTTGTGTTGAAGGTGGATGACCATGGAATTCATTGCCTGATAGAGCAGTAAAACATGCAGATTGTGAATGGATTTAAAGAGTGGCATGATAGATTTTGTGTTGTTCTAATATAAGAGAATTTCCCAAATGAATTGATAATCAGACAATGCCCAGCAAGAGATCATTGCTCAGGTAATTTAATATGATGGCTTCGTCAGATGTATGTGTATATGATGCATTTTCTATTGAAAGTGATTGATAACCAAACATGGTGAAAGAATGTTTGGAGGTGTTACATGAGTCACTGTTAGAAGTGTGTGTGTGTCAAAAGGGAGATAGAAACAAAGAAAGAAATAAGTGAAGCTAAATTAAGTATGAATGATGAAAGTGTGAGTTAGAAAAATGAAAACCCAAAAGAAGTAAGGAATGATGAATAGAATAGTAAAATAGATTTAATAAATGAAATGGTCACTTTATATGGGTTCCAGATATCCAGAAAAAGGTGATTATCAACTTTACAGCAGAACTGTATGTGATAGAGCTTGCATTAAAATACATTAGATTCCATCACTTCCAAAGATACCCAGAGGCAGAAGGATGATCAGGTAGGAGTTAGATGAATATTATGCAGGAGTTGAAGACAAAGAATTACTGAGTAATCACTTTGCAAGAGTGCACCATCTAGGTGGTGATATTGCAATCCAGGTGTGACATTGTCTGACTGATAGGAGAATAGAGGTTGGAGAAATGGAGGTGCTTAGATTATTTCAGAACCTCAATGCAAACACAGGCATGGAATTATTTAAACCCCAATACCACAGGGCTTAGTACTTGGTCCTCTGTTGTTTAATTTGTACATCGGTGATATAGGAAATTATTTGATGGGAAATGTTCACTTATTTGTTGCTGGTACAAAACTGGGATGAGCAATAGTAGATAAAGGTGACGTAGATTCCTGCAAGATGATTTTAATAGACTGTTAGCATGGAAGTTAAATGGCTGCCAGTTTAATGTGGTCAGGTGTAATGTGATGCACTTTGGGAAGAAGAAATTACAGGCTGTGTACTATATCAATGGAACTTTACTGCAGAAAACTGAGACTAGGGACTTAAGGAGGATTGTGGATAGGGGTTGAAGTTTAGAGAGTGTATTGCAAAAGCAGCCAAACAGTGTCATATTAATATGCTGAAGAATAACAAGCAGGGATATGGAGGTTATCATTTTTTCCCTTTATTTGGCTTTAATAAGGCCATATCTAGATTTATGTGCAGGTGTGGTTGTCTTCAGTTGTTTGCTGATGAATTCTGTGGGAATGAAGAAGTGGTGGAGCTGATCCAAAGGTGAGTGGGAGATTGTGGTAAGGCTATGGAATGTTCCCTATGGGAATAGATTCTAGGCTTTTGGGCTTCAAAAATGAGGAGACATGATAAAAGCATATAAGTTGTTAAAGGGGTTTTATGGGAGAGAATGAAGGTCACCCATGGAAATTGTGTAAAAAGTGTATTTAGCAAGGACTACATTTTTTGCTTGGATGGTGGTGAATGGGTAGGATGGGTTGCCGAGGCCATTGTGAGTGCTTCGTCAGTGAATGAGTTTAAGGAGAGGTATAATAGATATTGTGTAAATAATGGGTCTTCTGCATCACTTCTGACTCCATGGAGATACATGTATAATAATAATAATAATAATAATCATGTAGAGTCAAAGAAACTAGTACTCTCCTTTAGTGACATTTGTGTTCCTTCTCAAATTTATAACTGCATAATTTTAATTGTTACAATTCTGGGATATTTTTGCAAAAGGTTTTAACATATTTTATTAGTTACATTTTTATGTTCATATGCTAAGAACTGTTAACATCAAATTGGCTATTATATGTTTAGTTTATTTATGAATTGGAATTGTAAGGTTTCATTATTTTTGCCTGCTTATTCTTTAAAAATGCCTTATCAGATCACCATTTGCTTGTCTGTGTTCTTTATTCATTCCTTTAATAACCTTACAAAGTGTGAAGCAATCTTCATTAATTCAATCTTGTATTAAGCGATTGGTCCATTCTCAGTATTAAATTTCATAAATATTATCATTTTCAAAACATAATATGATCTCTGAGCAAAATGTTTGAGAAGGGGGGGAAAAGCATTATAGAGTCAGCCTCGTTATGATAATCACAGTTAGAAATGGGCTGTAGTTATTCATGAATAAGAACAGAAATAAGTACTTTTGCCTTTTCCATTCACAAACTAAAACATATCTGATACATTTTAGTGCCATGAAGGGTAAATGGAGGTGAACCAGTAAGTTTTCCAAGATTACTTCAGATCTCCAATAATTAGGATGGCAGGTTCATACTGCAAATCTTCTACCACCTAAAGATTACAACAAAATATGAAGGTGATTTAAATGGTTCCTTGTTTAACAACCAGCTGAACCAGCATAGGTTTTAGCTGATGGTTAAAACCTTTGAACCATTGTAAATAGGTTTGTTATGTTGACCTTGGAGATTGTGTTCTTCCAGATTATAATTCTGTTAAGATTTATTAGAATACAGTTCCCTACAAACGTCTTAAATATCTTTTATCCTTTCTCTTCTTCCCTTGATAAATCTTACGTCTGTTGCACCAAGTCTAAGTTGTTTTTGTTTGTCTCTTTTTTATATGCTTCAGTTTTTATTTAAAAAATAGATGTAAAGAATAGTTTCTGTGTGTGTGTGTATATAATGCTTGAATTTTTTTTTTTTATAGGAAACCAAGGCTTTCTGCAAAAGCAAAGGGATTTAGTGACCCAGCACGAAAACACAGCCGCAAACTTGCTAAAAATGCAGCACAGACACTTCTTTCCTCAGCCAGTATGTATTTTCAGAATCTGCCTACTATCCATTTAAGCCATTCCTTTTTATAAATTTATTACTTTTTTGGAAAATATAGAGGAAAAAAAATTGAGGGTTATGTGTATTAAGACTACTTATATGCCTAGCTGTATTTTAACAGTCTGCTAAATTCTGGAAATTAGTTTTATGAGAAACCTTGCACTGGATCACAGCCTGAGAAACCTTGCACTGGATCACAGCCAGGTTCACATTTTTCACCCTTATCAGGAGTATAATAAAAGCAATTTATGTGAATTCTCTGACAGAGAAATTGTAATCAGCAAGGCTATCTTTACATTGCCATGGAACCATTTTATTTCTCTGTTGCATGTGTCTGCTAGTCATGATTTATATATATATATAAATGATGACTAGCATTTTTTTTTCTTCTTCCCATCCTTGATGTGTTCTAATGTGCATCTCTCCTTAATTATCAGTTTCAACATTACTCACTCTTCACCACAATTTCTCTAAATGATGGTGAAGAGTGAGTTCTGCAGTTAATTAAAAGTTCTAAGTCACCTTAGAACTTTTAATTAACTGCAGGACTACCTGATTTTGCTATCTGCTGCAAACTTTCACTTGTAGCATACATATTGAATGAAAAATCTCTAGTTTTGATCCACAATCTTCACTCTGGTTTTGTTACGTGGATGACATTTTCACAGACTAGAATTCACATCAAGAATTACGTCTTTGTGCAAAAAAAAAAAGCCATCATCATAGAATCAAATTTATCTTAAAAATCGAATCAAATGAAATTATTTTGATAATATTAAAAAGAAAAATGGATGGTTCCTTATCCACTTCAGTGTAGTGCACACTGGCATATCATCCCACACAGAAATCTGGTATTATTAAATGCCTACTATTAAGAGCCCACTTTGTCAGTTCTTTATCGGAATTGCTTCAGAAAAGAATTTCAACCATCGCACAAACTGGCACTCTCACTGACAACAACTCAAATCATCAGCAGCAGCACCCATTTTTCTCCTACTTACATAAAAGGAGATGACTCTCTCGGAATCTTCACCCCTTATATCAGAGGTGCTGTTGAATGTGTTTGTTGTATCCTTAGGGAAATTTCATCTTTCAGTTCACATTTAAATCTATGAACACATTGTCATTGGCCTAATGTATAAACTTATTGCTGGTCCCAGTACGATGTTAGTATTTTGTCTTGAAAAATATGTAACTGTTGATACATTTTTCACTTTGTCATTGTAACTACAAACTTTTCTTTAGTAAAAAAAGTTGTTGGAGATGGTGCAATTATATTACTATTTTCTAGTCCCATGCTGCTAGAGAGCTGCCAGCTCATTAGAAGTGAACAACAGTGTTGCACTAACATCTCCATGCAGCTGCCAAAATATACTTCCTGTTAGTTTTGTCACTGTAGCCACAAAATATTTGGTAAGGAAACAAGTATGAAATTATCTCATAGTTGGCATATGGATAAATATACAGGGTGTTCGGGATAAATTTGACAGTTTCGTAAGGAAAAAGAAAATCTTCTTTGTATCTATTAAATTTAATGAATTGACAAAAAAACATTACAGGCAGAGTTAATTACAATACTATCAACAAGATTTACTCAAAATAACCACCATTAGCATCGATCACAGCTTCAATTCTGCTTCGGAACCTCGAACAAGCTGATGCTACAGTCTCCCTGGGAAGGGCCGCAAAAACTGTTTTAATTTTATCCATTAACTGGGCTTTTGTATTACTGGAAGTGCGATTGGTGTCTTTTTCAACTGCGCCCCATACAAAATAATCCATGGGGTTAAGGTCTGGGGAGTTTGGAGGCCAAACATTTGGACTGGTGAAGTCGTAGAAATTTTCAGACAACCATTTTTGACTTTTCCCAGAGGTGTGGCAAGGGGCCGAATCCTGCTGCCATACATACGGCCTACCATTGGCTACCCTTGTTATCCAGGGCTTGACTACAGTTAGCAACTCCACGAACAAAGCCCGAATTCCAATGCCAGGGTTCTTCAACACCTGTTCCTGCAGATTTGCGAGGAATTCTGCTGTACGAACGCAATCAGATCGTCTGCTAGGGATCTTTCTTCTTGCTACATCCTCGTAGTCACCATTGCAAGTCTCTAGTTCATGCCTGATTGTTTTTACTGTATTCAGGGAGCATTGGGCAGCAGTCGTAATATCCTTATTTTGATGGCGGGCACGAATCATCATGATACAAGTTATTCTCTTCCATGATTCAGGTGGGTTCCAGCTATCCATCCTTTCTGACATCTTGTATATGAATGAAGAAGGGTCCAAACTTTTAAATGAAGAGAAGTGTGTGTTAATACATGTAACTTACGGAAAAATATAATTAATTATAAATATGTCAAATTTATCCCGAACACCCTGTACACCACCGGCGAGATATCTCACCAAGAGTTATATATCAGCTGATGAGAAAAAAATAAATAAAAATAATGAGCAACTTATGTTATCTGTCCGATGTTAGAATGATTTTGGTGCAGCTTGCTTTTAATAAACTGAATGTCTCTTCCACTAGGAACTTTGAACCAGTAATATAAGCACATAAGCTCCAAAATTATGTTAATAGTTTTTACTTACTCTGATGTTGCAATTTTTGTATTTATTTTACAAATCAGTTGTCACTTCTCTCATTTATTCATTTGGGGAAAGCATTCAATTCTATTTGACTATAATTACTCCACAAGCTAGTCTTCCCTCCATTTGAAGTAGCTTCATCAGCAGTGAATTATTGTTTAGTCTACAACAATGTTCAATATGAAAAATATGATATGAGATAACTCATTAACATCTACGAAGGATAGGACAACCTTTCCTGCTGTTAACTGGAATGCCAAGTGCATTTCTTAACATCATTTGTATATTGATTAAAAAAAAAAAACTTGACAAATCTGGCCTTGCTGAACATGCAGTTATGGATACTAGCCACAGAATCTTTGGGATGATGCAAAATTGTTGTACAGGTGCACATGCAGTTACTGATACTAGCCACAGAATCTTTGGGATGATGCAAAATTGTTGTACAGGTGCTCTCACAAATTTGAACGTCTTCTTTTATTTAAAGAACATTTTGAGGTCCTTCTCCACTATTCAAACATCAACCTCTGTGACAGATTATCTGTGCCCAAAATTTGGGGACAGATAATCAGTAATTTATTTTTTTGTTTTTTGATATAGTGATACACACACACACACACACACACACACACACACACACACACACACACACACACACACACGCTCTTCAGATTCTAATAGTATGATGTTTACCTGGCTCTCTCTCTTGCAACTGCAAGTGAAAAAGATATTACTCTCTATGTGCCTACATTGTTATTATTTGAATTTCCAATTCTATTTTGTTGCACTGATGATGGTGTAAGATGCTTAAATCAAAATATTGGTTAATTAACTATAATTAATTATACAATCTTTCCACTGTGTTCACGTGTATTTTTTGTTTCTTTTATGGATTCACAGTTACCTCTACATTGAAGAACTGCCTTAGAAAAGAATGCTTGATGCTGCCCAGAGGAGGGCAGTCCACTTAACAGGTGATGCCTTCTTTCCTCCCCGCACTCTACCCTTACACAGACTCTCCAATCACTTTATCATGGATGCCCCGTTTCTGTAAAAAAAAATTTTCCATGGAGCTTATCTTCCAAACCAGCTATGGCCATTCCTTGTCCCTCCTCTAAGCACATAAAAACATGAGCATTCATATATAATTTACTTCAAACTCAACAGAGAAATCAAAAATCTAAACAACAACAAAAATTAATGTTTATTGTTTTACTGCAAACGTGAGATGTGTTACAGCATTGTATGCATCACATGATATTTCTCATCGACCATACCTCAGCTGGCAGCCTCAACAACTACTACTGTTGTTGTTGAGGCTGCCAAATCAAATATGCAATAATAAATCATTGCATATTTGACTTGGTGATGTGTCAGAATGACACTGATGGGGGGGGGGGGGAATATCCCCAATTCTAACAAAAATGTTGTGTTGTCTTATTAACTGAAGAATAATGCCTCAGGAGGTTTGAAGTATGTTTTTATATATGAAATTAATTAAATTTTGTTCTGCTACCTCGGTTTTGGTGAGCTGGATTACTTATTTATTCAGTAATTTAAAATTGAAATTTTCAATAAATTTGCTGCTTTTGGTTGCATTTTGCAAAATGTGTAAGCATCTATAGATTTTTTTTTGTCCATCAGTATGCAAGTTATTTAGAGTGTCTGGCTTTATAAGTCTTATGAAATTTGGTATTTGAATCCTTTCAGGAATTAGTTGAGCTATCTCAGTTTTCAGTCAAGCACAGACATCTGCAGCAATTCAAAAGAACAAAACATCAAAATAATATATTACAGTAAGTCTGCTCTAGGTGGATAAAATTTGGGATTCAGGATATACACAAAAATATGTGCTTTGATTTCAATCTCAGTCTTGTTATGTTTTTAGCTATACAGAATTTAATAAAATTTGGTATGTAGGATTTCTTGTGATTTTAATTTTTGATTTCAGGGCTATATGTAAATGACAAAATTCAGCAAAAGAAATTGTGTTTAGAGTTCTTAAGACAAAAGTGGATAATCATTTCCTAAGTGAACAATAATATTTAACATTTCTCAGATTTTTTTACATTACCACTTGATTAGATTTCTTTGAATGATGTAAATTTCGTTATAAATATGATACTTGTGCAAACAATAGAATTATTCGCAGTTGAAAACCCAAAACAGTTTTTAAACTGTGTTGCATGTAAATAGTCAGAATATGTTCTGCCACTGTTCTGCATTGTACACTGAATGATGTCGCTATAAAATATTGTTATCAAGCCCAACACACACCTTTTTTTTATGAATATCTGGTTGTTTCCTTAACTGTTTTATTTTCAGGTAAGGAAAGGATCATTGCACAATTGATTATTGAATTGTTGCTCTCAGTAGTTTAATAACTACTGAGAGCAACAATTCAATAATAAATTGTGCAATGATCCTTTCCTTACCTGAAAATAAAACAGTTAAGGAAACAACCAGATATTCATAAAAAAAAGGTGTATGTGTTGGGCTTGATAACAAAAGTGATTTTGAAGTATTTTTGTTGTTCATTAATATAAGTTGTATC
The DNA here is from genome assembly GCF_054136105.1 of Typopeltis vanoorti. Taxonomy (NCBI): domain Eukaryota; kingdom Metazoa; phylum Arthropoda; class Arachnida; order Uropygi; family Thelyphonidae; genus Typopeltis; species Typopeltis vanoorti. Next base: position 80,219,339 of record NC_143563.1, on the reverse strand, counting down.
TTTGTTTGAATTTCGTACATATTTTAAACAGAATTACGCAGAAAATACGGTGGAAACAAACGTACCAAGCAGCCAAGAGAATTTGACATTGTTGAAGAACACAGAAAGAAACGTTCTTCCTCGTGTGCTTCATCGTCAGAAGTATCTTTAGGTATGCATTTCACAAGAATTCTGCTAATTTCAAACAGCTTTTTTAAGACCTTGTTGATATGAAGATAGAAAATGTTTTGTATTTAAATTAATGCCTTAAATGAAAAGTGCATTTGATAAGTAGTTAACTCTTTCTTTTTTTATAAATGATATGAAATGAATTAACACAAAATTTAATTGAATTCATGTTAAGCATTGTGCATGTTAATGCTTTGCTTTACTCTTTGTTCTTTAATACCAAAAGAAATGAAGAGTGAACTTTATGCTGTGTCTTTAATCTGAAATTAATACAAATTAAAAACATTTCTAATGAACTTATCCTATTGAATGCATCAAGAACAGATTTTTAAAAAATCCATATATCCCCTAGTACCACTTTAGTACTAACTAACTTGGAAATTGGCAGGTGGTCTTAGTCATCTCCATTCGCAGATTCATTGCTACCTTTTTATTTTGAAGAGAAAGAGAGTGTAGCAAATAGTAAAGCATGGGTTTAGTAACATGGATGATAGAACATTAGAGAGTGTCAAATTAGGACTTTAGATCTTGTGTCTGTGAAAATATTCAAAAAGAATGCATTCAGGAGCATCAGTATATTCCGCCATCAAAAACCTGAAATGTGGAAAGGCAGCTGGAAGTGGATGATGTTCAACTAGAATTGTTCAAATATTATTACCATAGACCTTCAGGAATTCAGCAACTTATCAAGGAAATCCATATCTCACAGCTATCATGCCTTTTCTTGAATCCCACTACCTGCACTCACTACTGTTCTATGAGAAAAATTTATACTCCTCAGTTGTTTTACTTTATGCAAATGATGTTGTACTCTTAAATCGAGTACAAGTCTGCAGGGCTCCTTAACCATTTGAATGAAATTAACATATTTGGCATAAAAATCAGCAATAAAAAGACAGTATATGAAAGTAGGCAGGAACATCAAACTAGACATAATTTAGAATAAGTTAAATATTTCGGCTATTTTAGGCACAATTTTAGTGAACAAGGCAAATTAAATTTTTGATGGAATAAGGGACATCAACTCAGACATCCTGAAGTCTGAGTTGATGTCTCACCCTTTTTGGAATCCCTCATTCTGTACAAACCAGAAGATGGCAATCATAGTAGAGGGGAGGAAGACCATGCAAACAATTTTGGTAATACATACGTGAAACCATCAATAGACTGAACTGTAAAACTCCATCTGACATCTACAAGTTAGCTCAAGATAGAGAGACTTAGAAGACTAATTTGCAATCTTTAATTTTTAATATAAATCTCTTTTCCCTTTTTACATTGTATCATATTGTGAATAAACTATGATGGAATAAGAGAGAAATTACCCCCCCCCCCCCAAAAAAAAAAAAAAAAAAAACCTTGATGGAGTCGGTGTGTGTAATTATACCTTCAGCTATCTGACCAATAAATTGCTCTCTGTCTGGTTGGATAATTTAATGATTACTATATATATAAAACAGTGTTCATACCAATTTTAACTTATGTATCTGACAGCTGGGTTAGAAATAAAAGTTGCTCAAAGATTGAAAACCAGACACAAGAGTCGTGAGGGGGAACACACACACAGTCATCCTTCGAATCACGTCCATTTGAAGATACATCCGTGATCCCATAAGGGAATAAATAGCATTTTCGACTATACTTTTGAACAAGATGTAAGCGAGCATAAAGTAAAAAGGTTTCTATTTAGTAACAATACATCATGCACAGTGACAACAGCTCATTCAGTGCCAAGTTCAGTTGCCGATCGGCACGTCTTCAGCAGTTCTACTATTGATTTTCTGTTTGAGAAATAGCTTATTTGTGGGTTAATTGTTAAATATTTTGCGATATTTTGTGCAAATGGGCAATTAAAAAATCTAGAAAAGAATCGCAGAAAAAGAGGTGAGCAATTCTTGAAACAAAGTTGCAAGTTATAAAGCAACATGAAGCTGGTAAGCCTGTCAATGTGATTGCACATGACTTTGGATGGTCTCATTCTACAGTGATGGCCATTTTGAAAAATACAATTTTATCATTTTTCAAAATGATGAAATTGTAGACAGTGTGAAAGGATCTGCTTCCATTAAATTGACAATAGTGACAAAGCAATGACAAAGTCCTAATTGGTGATATGGAAAAGCTACTTGCATCATGGATAGAGGATCTGAACTAAAAGCGCATACACCTTAGCCCTATGACCATAACTGCTAAGGCACTAAGTCTCTTAAACACATTGAAGGAGAAAGCAGGCCCCGATTATACCTATGAATTCAATACTTCTTCCAGTTGGTTCATGAGATTTAAGCAGAGTTTTGTGCTGCATAATGTGAAAATGTTTGGTGAATCTGCAAGTGTCGATGAGAAGCCTGTCAAGGAGTTTGTAGAGAAATTGGATAAAATTATTATGTCGGAAAATTATTTGGCACAGCAAATATTTAATATGGGTGAGAACCTGTTTCGGGGAAAAAATGTCTGAGTGGATATTGATCCACCAAAAGCTGAAATCTATGCCTGATTTCAAAGCTCTTAAAGACCATATTACGATCTTTTAGGGGGTAATAAACTGAAAGCATTTGTGATATGGCATAGTGAGAATCCACAAGCCTTTAAAAACATTAGGAAGCATACTCTTCCAGTTCATTATTGGAACATGAACTGGAAGAGTATGCTTCCTAATGGATAAAATTATTTGGCACAGCAAATATTTAATATGAAAGAGTATGCTTCAAAAACTTTTTGAGTCGTGGAAGACTCAAAAATTGTTTGAGGATGCCTTAATCAACTGTTATGCGAGTGAAATGGAAAGCTATTGTGTGAAAGAAAATGTAGAATTTAAAATTTTATTAATTCTCTGTAATGTTCCAGATCATCCACCTTATATCGGTGATCTTCACCTCAAGATCAAGGTCATGTTTCTCCCTCCAAACACCACTTCATTGATCCAACTGATGGATCAGGGAGTTCTTTCAGTGTTTAAGGCTTATTATCTATGGAGAATTTCTGCCACTGATGGAAATGATCAGACTCTCGTGCAATTCTGCAAAGCATTCAATATTTATCATACAATTAAAAATATTGCTGTTGTTTAGGACAAAGTGACCTTTCAGTGTATGAGTGGCATATGGAAAAAGACATTAAAGAGGTTTGTGCAGGATTTGGGAAGTTTTGAAGGAAAAAAAAATGAAGGCCTCTGTAAATTGAGTGAAGAAATAGTGGGCCTAGGAAACAGTCTGAATCTCGAAGTTGAATGATGACATAGTTCAACTCATTTGCCCGTGAAGAGTTGACTAACAAAGAATTGGTCGAACTGGAGGAACAATGTGTTGTTGAAGAAGAGGAAGAACGAGAAAAGAAAGATGGGAAAAGAGGTACAAGAAGAGGTAGTTAAACAATTCACAGTGAAGGGTCTTGCAGAAATGTTCTCAGAAGTTAATGATGCGTTTGTTTGCTATAAATAAATTTATGATGAAAAGAAGAAGAGGAATAAGCAAAGCACATCGCACATGTTTTTTCATCCAAAAACAGGTTACACCAGAAGAGCTGCGGCCTGGTCCTTCACATAGGGAAGGTAATGAAGATGTGATTGTGGAGGAAGATTTGGGTAATTATTCTCCTATTTTATAGTGGCAGTAATGCACAGTACAGTTTTATAAGGTTTAAAAATTAAAATGACAGTATACTTATTACAGTTAAGTCCCTAATCCCTATAACTCTGTTGATTTAATGTATCGACTTATGTCCTACCAACTTACATCCTGCTGGATGGAAAGGAACCCCGATGTAAGTCGAGAGATTGTGTGTGTGTCACTTAGTGATATAATTTTGCTATGAATATACCACCAGCAGAGAATTTTTTTAAATTGAGATGGAAAATACTTGTTAATGGCAGATATGCAAGCTGAAAGGGGGGCATTTCACAATATTTGTCCATTATACTGTTTTTTCCTGGAAACTTTTTTCATTGATCATACAGACAAATTGGCAAAAGGAACACATGCAAATTTACAGACAAATTACTGTTGTTGATGGTTATGGGCAGTAGATTGTGTTGATGGTAGTAGTGTAGTTGGAGGATTAAGTCGAGAAAACAGGGAAACTTGCTTTGTGCAGTAGAAGGGCATTCCTGCAATGAGTCCTTAACTCTTTGGAGGTGTTCCATAATCATCATCATCATGCTTTTCAAGGATTTAGGCCTACAGTGGCCTGTTCCAGCCTTAGAGGTCATTGTTAAAACGTCCTAGTTTTCTTTTTCCTGATGGTTTGTAATTTAAGGCTTGTTTTGGTAATTTTTCTGTTTTCATTCTGTCAACATGTTCCATCCATTTATGTTTATATTTTTTTAATTTTTTCTGTTACTGATTCCTGGTTTAATTCTTTCAGAATTTCTTCATTTCTTTTGTGATCGAATAGAGAATACTTTGCAGTTTTTCTCATAAACTTCATTTCAGCTGTTATTAATCTTTGTCTTTTTGTTTTATTGTCTAGATTTCATTTTCATACAATAGGATTGGTAGGGCTAATGTATTGTATATTTTTAGTCTGGTTTGTTTTTGAACTAGGTTAGGTTTAGGTTAGGTTCTCACCAAACGGCCGATCGCGCGTTATCGCATGGACATCGCTAACTAAATAAAAAAAATTTGGCCACCGCACGAAATTCCAATTTTCAGCTTGGCAATGAAAGTGTTAAAGGCTGTCATTTTTGATTTTTCTGTTGATATTATTACTCCATAATCTTTGACTATCTCATTTAAATTTAAAGTATCTTTCTGGAAGTTATCTTCATAATTTGTAATTATTATTTGGTCAACAAAAAGGAGAGTATTTAAGTTCAGTAGGAGAAAGTTTAATACCTTGATGGAAAATTTTATTCCATTTTATTATTATTTCATTTAGAGAAATATTAAGAGTTGCTGAAAGGGGACAAGGAGTCAGACATTCCTATAGGATTCCTTGGTTTATCTCGCTCGTTTATGATAGTTCATAATTTAATCTTATTTGTATTTGATTATTTTCATATATACTTATGATAGCTTTTAGAATATTATTTGGCATTTGCCTTTCTTTTAATATGTTAAATAAAATACTTCTTTTAACTTTATCAAATGCTTTTTCAAAGTCAATAAATGTAATATGTGTTTCTAAATTGAATTCTCTTCTTTTCTCTATTATTAGTTTTCAGCAAAAGGCTGAGTCTATATGTGATCGTCCTTTTCTAAATCCATTTTGTACTTCTAAAATAAAGCCTTCAGAATATTTTATCTCATCTCATCTTCCTTATACCCTCTTTTACCTTGCAGTGTCGAGGGTCCATTGATCATCAGACCTCGCTCCGTTTACAGGATAAGGTGGTCAGCCTTATGCCCCGGTGTATCCTATGACCTGTAGTGTTGAGTTCTCAAGGCCAGTTTGCCTACTTTGCGGGATGAAAAACCCCAGAATAAACTGGGGAAAAAACCCTGCTGTCCACGCCCAAGACTGGCTAATTTGGCTATGGCTGAGGAAGATCTTTCAGCTCCTCACGTCACCGACGGGAATCGAACCTAGGACACTCCTTCCCCAGGCATATGGTTGCGAAGCACATAGCCACTAGGCTAACCGCGCGGACATACAGAATTTTTTAATTTTTTATTTAAAATTCTGCTGTATATTTTGTAACAGGAATTCAGAATATTTATATCTCTATAATTTTTAGGGGTATCTCTACTACCTTTTTTAAAGATACGGATCACTATTGCTTTTTTCCATTCCTTTGGTGGGTTACTTGTTGAATAGATTTTATTTAAGAATAATAAGTCTTTCTTTGAACTTTATTCCTGTATATTTATATAATTCTAAACCTAAATCATCTTCTCCCGGTGATTTTCCATTTCTTGTTTCTTTCAGACTGATTTCTAATTCTTCTTTAGTTAGTTCCTTTTCATTTTTATTAAATGTTTGCCAGTTATCTTTTTTAAAATATTTATCAGTTTACAATTCTGTATAGAAATTTAGAAATTCTTCTGATTTCAATTGGCTATTTAATTTTATCTTTCTTTAGTATCTGTACTTAAATGTTTCAAAATCTTATATACATTGGGTCTTATTTTATATAAATCATGTTCTAAATTAGAAACAAATTTGTTCCCCGATTCTTTCTCTTTTTCTGACTTCTTTTAGTTACAGCTCTTATTCTTTTATACCAATAATAATAATGCTAATTATATAAGAACACCTTTGCAGTTCATTTTGCAATTGATTGCATTCACAAAGTAATTTAAGAATGAAACCGTGTTTTAATGGTCATTAAGATACACTGCAAGTTATTCAAATAACAGCTGGTATTATAAAAAATGTACTAGTTGCTTCTTTGTGGTTAAAATTATGACCTTGGATTACAAATTAAAGCTGTTCTGTTCTCAATGATTTTGAAATGATTGTTACATAAGTTGAAATCAGGATTCATATTAATGACTTCTAAGCATCATTTAAGATGATAAATCACTGGTTTCTGTTGTGAACCATGCGAGTGAATAACAGCAGTGAATTCCTTAATGCAACATGAGAGTTTGTCTTCCATATAAGGCATGATGACTGTATCCCAGTCTCATTGTGATCTATAGTGAATGATATGAATGACCATATTTTTTCTCCATTTGTGCAGGACATTGCCGAGATGTGCTTTGTTTCTTATTTCAATACTTCTGCTACTCTGTGGTTTAATATAAACTACATGAACAGGGAATTCTGGAGACACCTAGATATTAATGGAATGGTTTGCTATCTTTTGAAGATCTTAGGAGCGTCAATTAGTCTGGATCATTTTGTAAGCATTTTAGATGCTATGTTTTGCACTAGTGTGCAGCAGCATTCTTGATGAATAGTTTTCTGAGCTTTGTTCAGAGATTTCTGTACAAGTTCATCCAACAGATTTCTGGGCCTTGCCCAGATATCTCTTGGATGAACTAATTATATACAATGCTTGGAAAGAAGTCAACACACACCTCCCACGAGCAGAGTGCATCTTACCATGTAATGAGTCACGTTTGTATCCGGTATAAATTGGAGGAATATGATGCTCCCAAGTCAGTGCAACTGTGTCTGGGTGGAATGGCTGCAGGAAGGGAACTCACAGAGTTTGAAAGAGGTGTTGTGATAGGATGCCATGTTGTAGGCCTATCAGTTTGGCAAATTGTTGACAAATTGGGCAATCCCAGATCAACAGTCAGTGATACTGTACTGAGATGGAAGTGCAGGGAGTCAAGTTCAAGTGCTACCTGCAGTGGACAACCCACCAAACATGAGTAACACTGCCATTCATTTGGCCTACACGTTTAATGTATTGGCTGGAACATGAATCTGCACAAAAGCATTCAGAATTGAGACTCACAGCATGGGTTTCCATGGTAGGACTGCAACATGCAAGTCCCCCCGTTACCCAAACCAACATGCAGAATCATCTTCAGTGGTGTAAAGAGCATGTGAAGTGGGATGTGGAAGCTTGGAAAGCTGTGTTGTTGTTGTGTGTGTGTGTGTGTGTGTGTGTGTGGTGGATGTCTGGACATCTCTTACCAGAGTGTGTAACCTTAATATGAGATATGCAGGTTGTGGTGTGGTGATATTGTCCTGTTTTTTCCTTGTTTGACCTTGGACCTCTGTTTATAGTACCATGAACATTGAACTCCAAGAGATTTCTGGACAATGCAATGTTTCCTACTTTGTGGTGTTTCTACAGTACTGACCATTTCTCTTTCAGCAAGACAATGCACTGTCGTAAGGCTTCTGCTGTAACTAGTGGTTTGTGGATATGAACATTACCACACTTGCCTGGCCCCCACAGAGCCCTAATCTCAACCCTATTGAACATCTGTGGGATTAACTGGAGCATTGAGTGAGGTGAAGGGATGTCTGCCCCAGGATCTCATTACATGCCTACAGAAATATGGTGCAAAATTCCCATTAATCGGTATTGTATTCTTGTGGAAAGTATGTCCTGTACTTAATAAGATATAGGACCTCCTTTGTTTGTTCCAGTCATTACAGCAAAATGAGGTCCTACATCTTATTAAGGTGGATACCATGACTGTTTGTTCCTCATTGTGTGGTTTCTGTTGACCTCTTTCTAAGTGTGTGTGTGTGTGCATTTTTTTATTTATTTATTTTTTCCCTCTCCACCTCTGAGTGTGAATTATGCCTTGTTTTTTGGTAGGGATTATGAAGAGGCATGTAGGTAGTCTCCAATATGAGTAGATTTTCAGCAAATGTCCAAAAATATGCCTTTTTTTTTTTTTTTTTTAGAGATTTGAACATCAACAAGAGGTAGTTATTTCTCACATAAATCACATTTTTTGGAGGAGTAAATTGGGGGGTACTGAAGAAAGTTGTTTAAATTCAGAGACATGGCATTTTCCAACTATGAATGTTGTTGGCATAGCAAGTTTGTGGTTGACTTGAGATTAGTAATTTTTCTTTGTTCTCCATGAGGAGACCTACAGTCCCTATAGCTGGAATAAAAGGCTATTTGTAAAAATGGTTGTTACATATAAAATAATTGCAATAGATGAAATGCTCAAAGTTTTGCAAAATCTGGTGAAAAAGATTTTCAATCTGTGGGTAATTAGTGTGGAGGGAAATTTTAAACTTGAAAGGATGACATTTGAAAAATAAATGGAAATTTCAGATAATTTTTGGACAGTGTGATCTGAATTCTTGATGAAGGAATCAGAATGTAATGTGGTTCTTCAGTAACACAGAAGATACTTAGATAGCACACGTGTGGACCTTAAAGAAATGCCATTCTTCTGAAGCTTGAAAGATCCACATAACTTGGAAATTAGAGGATGGAGCAATTTTAATTTTTATTTGTCCTCTCTTATATTATCACCAGTTATTCACTCACACAGCTCCTCAACAGAAACCAGTGTCTGGAGTTGTGCCTAGAAATTAATATAATCCCTTAACATGTTGTTAGCCTAAATGTTCCACTGCAGGGCAAAAGCCTTCCCCAACTTCTCACGCTCTCCTTTCCTGGGCCACTCTTGTCCATGTAACACCTTGCCATTTTTTTGTCATATCTCCATCTTTTTCTCTGTCTTCCAGGTTTTCTGACTCCTCTCAGCAGCCACTCTGTTGCTCTTTGACCATCCGTCATCTTGATAACTTACCAAGTGGCTTACCCAATCCCATTTTGATTTCCTAGCTCTCCAAATGTCTTTTATTTTTGTTAGGTCTCTTAAGTCCTTGTTCCTTATTCTGTCTAATCTGGATACTCCTAGTAAACTCCTCCATTGCTCTTTGGCAAACTTGGAGTGTTTTTTTGTCTGTGTAGTGGTTAACACCCAGGCCTGGGAACATACGTCAAAGTTGGTAGGAGAATCATAGCTAATAATTTTCTTTTTAGACAAATGAGGAGGTCCCCTTTCATCTAGTGCTTCAATCCCCAGTAGCTCTTCAAGCAGCACTGTCATTTCTGCGCTGGATTGGTGCAGAAATGACAAGATCAAAGCTACTTGGCATGAAGATCATTTTTCCTAAGTATTTGTAGTTCTCTACATATTCTATTATAATATTATCAACATCAATGGGAATGTGTTCATAGTTTGTCAGTATTTTCGTTTTATGATAGTTTGTTAGACCTATTTCCTTTCTTTTTATGCTTAATTCATTAATTATCAGATTAAGTTGGGAGTCATCTTCAGCAAGCAAAATGACGTGATCCGCAAAACGTAGATTGTTTAACATCTTCCCTTGAGTATTAATACCATTATCCTGATCCAGATTCTTGAAAGCTGCTGTAAAAAGTTTGGGAGCAATGGGTTCACCTTGTTTGATGCCCCTCTCTCTCCATTCTAAAGAAATTGTCGCTTTCCTCCAACCTTGATAGATGCTTCACTATTTTCATGTCTTTCAAAGCACAGAAAAGAGGGTAATGTTCTGTAGAATCAAATGCTTTGCTGTAGTCAATGAAGGCCATAAGGTTTATTGTATTGTAATATTTTTCTATTATTTGATTAACTATGTAGATGGTCTATTTTAGAAATTTTTCCCCCCCTAAAACTTGCTTGTTCATATGGTTGTTCAGAGACCAGATGTTACATCTTTCAACATACTTGATTTTAATTTTCCAACAGTCATCTCATAAGTCTGACTTTAAATTTTTCAGGAAATGACAACGTATACTAAAATATTAATTAAAAAACTTTCCTATATTTTGGCAATGTTAAATTGCCATTCTGTGAACAAAAACTATGATATGTGTATGCAGGCACATATCATAAACTGTCCTACTATGGCCAAACAGGCAGGACAGCGAATATTGGGATATCCGAACACAAAGACTACATCCAGTCTCACCAATACAGCTGCTCAGGACTTACAGACCATGCACTAGATACCCACCACAGAATATGCTGAAAGAAAGCCACTTTATTTCAGCATATTCATTATATTTGCTACACCGTAGCAAATATTAATATGAAAGATTGTTTCCTGGAATCAGCCTCAGATCTAAAAAACTTCCCAAATCTCAACAAATTTGGATGTATGAGACTGCCCCAAATTTGGGAAGCTTGCATCCTTTGAACATCAGCCCAATAGCCAAGACAACTCAATTTAGCCTGCTAGGGGACACCTTTAGGACTCTAGGATCAACTCCAGTTGCCTTCTTCGGCCTCATTTACTTGTTGTTAGTGCCTGTGTGCACATATCATAGTTTTTATGTTTCCAAAAGATGGCAATATAATTTTGTGAAATATAGTATTGATTAAAGTTTTTTAATTAATATTTTAGTACATGTTGTCATTTCCTGAAAAATTTAAAGTCATGTGTAACCAACGTATAAGTTTATCTACAAGAATCTGATAAGTCTGTTGGAGAATGACACACAATATGCTTTAATTTTTGATTGGTGTTCATTTGAAAGGTTTGTTAATATCTTCACATGGTAGATGAATTTGTTATCTCATGCAGAAACCACTGCTCTGCTTATTTGAGGCCTGAAGTGACTTGAAAAACTTCCATGTTGAGTCTCTACAACAGGGTTTCCAAATGATGCAAGTAAAAAATAAAGTTTAAAATAATAGTTACCTGTCAGAACTGACTGCATTTACAGAAGTGTAACTTCAGTCTTGGAGCAAAATGAAATCAGGATACCAACTGAACAGCTAGCCATAGTCTAACTTAAGTTCCTCTTATTTACTTATTTTTTATTGTCAGTTCTAACCATGAAAAGTAGGATTATTAACCTTTCTTCAAAATAACACGAAAAAACACAAGGAATAAGTAATACTATTTATTTATTAGTTTTTTCATATTATTTTGAAGAAACCTCTGATGGTACAAGTATCTCTTAAACAACAAGGATTGTTAACCTGGCACACTTTGTACCATAAATGGGGAAATGATTAGTGGATAGATAATCCAGAAATCCCATCCTAGAGACAAAACATTGTTTAAAGCCTTCAACAAGGAAGGTAGTTTTTCACACTGAGTGATGAAATCACTAACCCTCTGTTGGTTGGAGAGGGGGGTCACTATTTGTTTAGCCAGGCAGGCAATAATATTTTCTTAACTCCCATGACATTCATGTTGCAAATTATGTCTGGCGTAATGCTATTTTTAGATGATACATGAACTTCATCACCAAATGTGAAACCACCACCTTGCTTATTAGAGGCCTGAAGCAGCTTGGAAAAACTTTCTTAAGTAGTCACTAGAGCAAGGGATTCTGGATTTTTCTAATCCATAACTCATTCATTGTATACTACTGCATGGTAGATTTAAATCGTTTGTTGTTGAGATTCATTTAAAAAATAAATCATTTCTTTCTTGGTCATTTTTAGAAGTCTAAGATGCACACTGTTATTTCTTTCTTTCTTTTTTGCAAATTATGGATGGTTTAATTTTATTTTTGTTCTTTATATTGAATGTTTTAAATGTTATAAATCACTCCATTTACTACTGTCATTATTTATACATAAGAACATCCTAATTTTATTATTATTGTTCCGGACAACTCCAAGGAGTCGACAGACTCATCGAGGGAGGCCCTAACATCATGTCAAGAACAACCATTCGACATTCACACAGTATCTTATCATACCTTGCCTTGAACTCATTCACGGTCGTAGCACCCACAACAGACTCTGGAAACTTATTCCACTCATTCACTACTCTCCAAGTAAAAAACCTAGCTCTAACACCCTTGTCAACCATGCTCTTGCCCAGCTTCCATTCATGGCTCCTAGTCCTCCCACCACCAGTCATATTTTCAAAAATATCTTCTGGATCAATCTTATAGAAACCCTTCAGTAATTTGAATGTCTCAATCATATCACCCCTCCTTCGCCTATCGACCAATTTCTGCAACCCACAATTTAATTTTTTTTAAATTTAAAATGAAATAAATTTATTGAATTAAATTAACTTCTATTGATCATTTTGAAATAAACCACGATATATAGGATAAGAAGTTGCTTGCCACTCCATATTTAGTCAGCACAACATTGCTGACTAAATTCAGCTTGATAACATCCCTTTGTCATAGAAGACCACAATGTCTCTATGAAATGTTAATATGTGTAAATAATTGTCTGATCCTTTGCTGTGATAAGACCTAAAAAAAAAGAGAGAGAGAAAAAGTGGTTTGTCATATATCTCAAGAAAATAGTTTTAAATTCCTAAAAAAATGAATGAGAAGAAAGGTTTTGGTGAATTTTACAGATTAAGAAATTGGAAGTAGAGGTTCTAAATGACAGCATAATGCGCACAGATGCTTCTTTATCATAACCACAAACCTTATTTCTGTTCCCAATTATACTTAGCGAGAAGGTTGGGTAAAATGCTTTGCACTATCTTGTGTTGTTGGGTGTATAGGGACCGCTTCATTCCACAGAATGACTTGAAACTTGGAATGTACACTTTCAAGTCTGAAATTCAAGTTCCACAGGTTACCCTATTCAAAATAGGTATTACACTTTTTTTTTTTAAAGTGCTTAAAGACTTATGTACATACATTAAATGTTTTATTTTTTTTGTAATTAGTTGCAGTTAAAAAACAAGAAAGGCATCGCAGCTTATCTGCTGGATCAAGTGAGAGCTCTAAGCCAGGTTCACCAGTGCCATCTCCTTCTTCATTTATTGATGGTGGAATATCATTAAATAATTATTCAGGTAATGTATGATCTTGCTGTTCTATTTTCCAGAAGATTTTCATTATTATACTTATTATTATACATTTAATAAAGCTTTTAGTAAGTGTTTCTCAGTATAAAACAAATAGGTTGTGCAAAATAGCTAATTTTAGATTTGTCCTTTACAACAGATGTTCAACATATAGCTTACTAAAGATTTTAATCTAGCTCTCAAGAATATGTTCAAAGTGATTTAAAAACACAGAACACACAAAAATACAATAAAAGTTTTTGTATTTTTGTAAATGCTCAAAACTGTTTCAGAAGCAGTGTTTTTTTCTCTTTTGTTATAAAAGTAATAATGGAAATTTTTCTTTTTAATAAGGCATACAGCAAAGTTAAAATCTTTACTCTTTGTTCATTAATCCCCAGCTTGGTTAGCTGAGTGTATAGTGTATCTGCTCTTGAATCAAGATACTGTGTAGTCTTAGGTATATTTTCTGCTGTAAGCATACATGTGTGTGTGTGTGTGTGTGTCTGTGTCTATAGGTCATAGATGAATTACATTGCAAAAAAAAGTTGCTGTTCTGGAGCATCATTTCCAGATTACCTAACCCTTAACCCAGATGGTTTTAAGTTAACTGTATCAATCTACCATACCTTTATAACTTTAATTGTCACAGAAGCCAGATATCTAGTTTTTGCATTCCAGAAGCTTGGTGAACGACTAATCAGACTACTTAATACTCTTCTACTTATCAAGAGTTAAGCATATATTGGTTGCATATGGGTATCATAGGTGATAAATAGCTTGCAGCATAACCCACCTATATCATCTCATCCTTTTGTTAGTTCCCCTGATTTGATTGGCTCTTCCATTTTGATGTTCTAAAACATTCCTAACTGTATCAATCTACCTATATCTTGGTCATCTTTTTTCTATCATTATTGCTTCATTTATTTTGCTAATCTTTCATCACCCATTCTGTTCAGATGACCATACCGTCTTACATTAGCTCTGCATCTTTGTTTTTAATATGGTTCTGCCATTGATGTCATATGTTAATTCTCCTAATTTTCCTTAGAACTCTTGCTTCTTTAGTGTCTATTTTCTGATCTATAATTTGAAATTGATTTGGACTTGAACATTGTTAGCTTGGTCTTTTGACTGATTTCTCTCTAATTCCTTATAAATTCGTTTACCTGACTCCTCCACCTTGCAAGCCATACTTACTCTATTATCTGTTTCCATGTTTAATGCCTTCACACTGGGCTGTTTATGCATCAGGAAGCAACTCATTTGAGCATATATCATGTCCCTGCTGCATCTGATCTATTATGTATATATTATGTATATTATGACTTAACAATTTTTTCCATAAAGTTTTATATGTAAAATTAGTATTTGTTATAATTGTTTGAATGGTATAAAAGTCTCAAATGTAATGCTATCTTATTTTTCCATTAATTATTAATAATAAAAAATTTATCATCCTGATATGTACAGGATATTATGATAGGGGGTTTAAAGATATTGTAATAGTCATCATGCTTTTCATGAATTTAGGCCTCCAATGACCTGTTCCTGCCTCAGATGTCATCATTGAATTTCTTTAGAGGACATTCTCGTTTTCTTTTTTCTAATGGTTTGTAATTTAATACTTGTTTTGATAATCTTTCCATTTTCATTCTTTCAATGTGTTCCATCCATGTATGTTTATTTCTAGTTTAGCTCTTTCATAATTTCTTCATTTCTTTTGTGATCAAATAGTGTTCTTTGCAGTTTTTCTCATAAACTTTTCAGCTGTTATTAATCTTTATTTTTCCAAATTTCATTTCCATGCAATAGGAGTGGAAGGGTATTGTGTATATTTATATATATATATATAATATATTTAAACTACATTAGGTTTAAATACAGAGTTAATTACGCCTGTTATTTTAAAATATTTTGCAAATTTTAGATTTATATCTTTTTAAGACCATCATTTTTGTTTTCTGTTGATGTTATCATGCCATAATCTTTGACTATTTCATTTAATTTAAAATATCGTTCTGTAAGTTATCTTCAGGATTTGTAATTATTATTTGATCATCAGCAAAAAGGATGAGTGTTTAAGTTTGCAGTAGGATAAAGTTTAATCCCTTGATGGGAATTTTTATTCCATTTTATTATTATTTCATTTAAATAAATACTTTGTGAAAAGTTTACATCATTTACTATCTTCTTGTCAATAGTTTTACTCCAAATTAATCTGTTATCTGTCAAAACTCCAATAGCCTGAGATCTTTTATTTTTGTCTTCTAAGGCACTTCTTTCTGTATAAATCAGGATTCTAGAGAAATTATTTATTCGTATGAGACCTAATACAGAGGGTCAGGGAAACTAGATTATAATAAGAATATGGTGAGAATCTATGTGTAAGAGCAACTAACTTATGCAATTATGTTAATGATATGAATATACTTAATATGGAGATGATTATGATAAAAGGACGACTGAGTGTTTGTCCAGTTTGGTCATATTAAGTGTGTGTAAGAATGCCTATATAAATGAGGCATTCTTGATGCCTAGTCATGAATGAGGCATAGACATGAATAGAGATCTGCAAATTGTTCAGCTGCATCATGTTGATTATAGAGGTGAATATGTGTTTTTCTATACTCGTGGAAGTAACTTATGTCTGTACACAAATGCTATGCGTATCAGGAACAAAGGGGAGGGGGGTTGAGTTTGTTGCCTTCATGAATATGTTGTGTATTGACATTGGTAAGACCTGGCAGTCAGAAACAGATATACTAACTGGCATTGAATGCAAAAGGTACACTATTTTTAGAAAGAAAAGGTGAGGTTAATGTGTGATGTTAATGTTATTGGGTGAGTCCAGTTAGGACTGAAAGCTATAATTATTAGTAACAGTTTTCCTTGTGGCAGTGAGTTTGAAGCTATAAGGTGTGATGTGGAGTCTGAGATGATCAAATATATTGTAGGGTGCTGCCACTGAGTTAGTGGATCAGTTGCTAGCGATATGAAATGCATTACCAAATAAACTTAATAGGTACTAAATGAGTAACGATCATGGATGAATAATTATCTAAAAAAAGATTGGTAAGCAGTGAGAAGAATGAAGCCAAATTTACTGAGCCATTGCAAGACATCCATAAGCAGCACATAACAGAAAGAACACATGGCCAAGGAGGATTAGATCTCATCATAGTGTCAGAGGGATCTTCATTTAAAGACTTGACTATTCTGCCTCAAGTTAGTGACGTAATGTACTGACCTATAAAGTGTTTAAGTTTATGAATATTTCCTTCAGAAAAGGTTATATGCTGAACTACAAAGCAGGAAATTGTGACCATCTGAAGAGAATACCATTCTCTTCAGATGGTCACAATTCCATGGTATCAATTGTTTATTGGGAAGGATATTGGTTGTGTATATAAAAAAAAATTCATCATTGATTCTGTATGAAATATGCCCATGGAGTTTGAAAAATAAACAGAGTGGGAGTGAAATGGATGTTCAGCCTTGTTAAGCAAAACATATGGAAAGAATACTATGCGCATGAGGATAATGTCTGTTATGAGAATTACAAGATACAGGCCTAAAGAATTAAAGAGTATTGTGTGGATGTGAAAAGAAACTGGCTCTGCAAGCTAATGACAAATACCAAGGAATTCTATCATTGTGTTGTAAATAAAAAAAATTAATGTGAAAGAATAACTACTGAATGTCGGTGGATGGTATGTAGGTGGAAGATGCAGAAGAGATTGTTCAACTAATGAGTGTCCATTTTGCTAAAATCCAGATGGTTGCCTCAATGCTGCCCCTGCACTGCATGAAGAAACTCAGGTATATGAGGAGGAGGTACCAGAGCTGTTGCATATTCTGGATGAGAATTCAGCCGTAGCTACTCAGTATGTATGTTACTAGAGTATTCAGCTGAACTGGCTGTATAATTAGTCTCAGCACAGGAATAGAAAGAATATATGATAATCCCATTGCACAAGAGTGGTGCAAAGATTGATGTGTGTAAGTATTAGTCCATCAGTATTTCTTGGAGTGGTGGTAAAGATTTTGGAAAAGTTGGTAAGAGATTGCATACAGAACTGGGTTGACAGAGAATCTGTACTTAGCAGTAAAGTTATGGTTGAGTTGGTCTTTACTAAGGCTTTTGACAGGATATAGCATGGAATGCTGTTACATAAGTTGGAAGATGTGGATTTGGATTATTAACTGTTATCTGGTCAGCCATCCTTTTATCCAAGTTATCAAGAAGTAGTCTATGGAGGGATGCGAGTCTGCAAGATTTAATATGACCAATGCTGTAATACAGGAATTAGTCCATTGTTATTCAGTCTTTACATTAATGACATTGGGAAAGATTTGAAAGGAAATATAGTTATTTGCTAGTGATGCAAACATAGGCAGGGTAATCAGGAATGGAACATGGAGTACTTGCAGAGGAATTTGAATAGGCTAGACATGTAAGTTCAATATCATGCACTTCAGTGTGTTGAGATATCTAATGGCCTATTATTATTGGTGGGATCATGTTAGAAGAAGCTGATCAGACTAGGCACGTCTTGAAGTTCAGGGGGCATATATAACAAAGATTGCAAATACAACTCAGAAGATAATTGCATTACTGCAATGATCATTGACATGTAAGGACAAGAAAGTCAGTTCGTCTTTTTTTACAAGACTTTGATACAACCTCATCTGGACTGTTTGTTGCAGATGTCATCTGGTTTCCAGGTGATATGAGGATTGCAGATTATGAGAACAGATTGAGAATTTATGGACTACAGATGCTTTCAAACAGGAGAAAGAGGAATGACATGATGGAGACCTACAAACTTCTGAAAGGGTCATACAGTATACCAGTAAATGGAATTTTGCATTTTATGAGAGAATGATGGACATCCATGGAAATTGAGAATGACTACACTAAAAGGGATGAGAACTAAATGTTTCTCTCAGAGAGGTACATGATTGGAATGACTTGCCTTAGGAGGTGGTGAGTGCAGATAGTATGAGAGATACGAGCCTTTCTCTAGATATATTATGAACTCATAATATATCTAGAACCTCTGCTAACCTTTCCTCTCCCATTCTGTGATTAAGTGACTATTCCATTTGAGATTAGCTCTCTTCACACATCCATGAATGCTAGTAATGTCAAGTTACTTTGTAATACAGGAAAACTTCGCTTAAAGTGATTAATTAATCCCTCAATTAATGCGTGCTAAGCGAAATCACGGTAAGCAAATACAATAAACAATAGGAATAATTATAATTCATCAATCAGTTGCTGTAAATTTGGGGAAAAAATTACAGTATAAGCTGTATTAGAGGATAAAATCATCAAAGTTAATAAAAATCAATTGCTTAAATTTTTATTTAATGTCTGAACATTTGAATGAGCTACTTTTTTTACAAAAAAAAATTAAGTAAAGATGTTTGAATCATGCTCGACTTTTTCATCTTGTCATGCAGTTTGCAAGATAGCTGGCAAATGCTTATTAAGATTTTGGCAGACTTCAAAGTTTCGTTCCATATCAGGATCAGTCAAACAAAATTTCCTTAGCATGGTCAATGTGATTAAAAAACTAACTCAGGTTCTTTTGCAGCTTTGTAGTCGTAACATTCTCTTCTTGTTTGCATACCTTATCTTTTTCTTCTTCATATGCATGCTGTTCTTCTAGTTGAAAGAGATCATGCTTGCTTAACTGTTCTGAATGAGAATCGAGCAAGTTTCTCGCATCTTTATTATCCAGTTCATTAAATCCAAGTTCTTTTCCAATTGCATGATTTATTCAAAATATTAGATTTTGGATTTTTGGGCACGTAGGCTTAAGTTTAAAGTCGCCCTCTGCATTGCCTCCTAATAAGATCATAAAACAATCTTTAAATACTTTGTATTCTGGTTGAGATTCTTCAGTTTTAGCTAGGAAAATTTTTGTTGGCATATGCTTCCAAAAGAGACCAATTTCATTGACGTTGAATATTTGCCGATCATCATAATCACCCTCCTGAATTATCCTTTGCAATTCTTCATGAAACTTGGCCTCAGAATCTTTATCAGCACTAGCAGATTCCCCAGTTATTCTTACATTATGCAGTCCAGTTCGATTTTTAAAATGGTCAAACCATCCTAAACTCGCAGTAAAGCTTTCACATTCCTCTTGAAATTTGGTCTCTTTCAATGAGGTAAAAATATTGAGAGCTTTGCCTGAATATTCCCTGTACTAAGAGATATTCTTTTTTGGTTATAATCTTCAACCAAGTGATAGAAGACATTCTGTCTCAGTCATTAAATGGCTTCTATTTCAGGGATCTGCATGCTTAAAGAAGCAGTAGCAACTTTTCCTTGTTCTTTGTATTCTTTGCTCTTATTTAATATTTAATATAGTCCAAACTGTAGATTTGCTGTATCCCAGGTCTCACACAATCATTGTATTACTAGCGCCGCTTTCATGTCTGTTAATGACTTTCAGCTTTTCCGCTCACTGCAGATTGACGACAAAAAAATTTCACGTAACATAAAATTTCGCATAACTTACAAAAATTGCTTTAACTGATTAATCACTCGCTTAAAGCAGGAAATAGTATCATTTCACTCAATGGCGCTAACTGATTATCGTGCATATCGTATTCGCGTTGAGAGAGGTTTTCCTGTATTTTTGTTTTTAATGTGATTCTGCCATCGATGTCATCTCTACACTCCCCTATGTTCTCAGAATTCTGGTAACTGTGGTCTGTAGTCTAGTCTTTGAAGCGTTTTATTTCTAACCCAGCTCTCAGATCCCATATAAATTTATTCAGCTGACTTCATATCATACCAGTTTTGCTAATTCTGTTGTCTTTTAATTTGCTATGATCATTAAAAAATGTGCCTAAATAGCCAAAATGTTTTACTTATTCTATAGGTTGTCTATTCGGGATACAGTTGTTTTCATTGTTTTTGCCTATTTCCATAGTCTTCCTTTTTATTACTGATTTTCGTACTAAGTTTATTGAAGCAGTTATTCATTTTATTTAGGAATATAACATCACCAGCATAAAGAGCCGAGATAAATACCTCCAATTCTAATATCAGAATTGGAGGTATTTTCCAATTCTGATATTAAATTAAAATTCAAACCATTTTCCTTCTACATCCTTCAATTCTAACTGCTGCCTTAAAACACAACACAAATATAGATTGTTTATTGCTTGATATAATGTCACACTTACACCATATAACTGTAGCAGTTTTTGAAACTGCTTTTCTCTTAGCACTGTCATGCGCCTTGTTCAGATCTATATAACTTGAATGCAGATCCTGGTTATATTTCTATGATTTCTCAACAGTTTGGGTTAAAGTGAAAAGCTGATTCAGATAGACTAATTTAGCCTGAACTCAGCTTTTTTTTTAACATGCTCCCCTTCCACAATTTTTCTCACATTCAGTTTTATTTCCCTTTTTGTAGATGATGGTTATTATGAGAGATGTACTACTTATCTGCATCATTGAACAATGAACTCAGAAACTATCTCAGCTGCAAAGTGAACTAAAAGTTCCTTTACTTGGGGACATTGAACCAAAAAAAAAAAAAAAAAGTCTGCCATCAGGAATGTTACTACAAGGCTATGTAGGCATTCCTTGTAAATCTAGAAATGAAAATTATATCCTGGCAAGCATGATTAAATATATGCCACCCATTTTAATAATCCACATGTCAAAAGTACAATCAGCTCTCACTGTCATGTATTATATTAACAAATTGCTGAAAAGTCTCTACCAAAGCCTAGTAGCAGAGTAATAGTACTGTTTTAAGCTCATTGTGAAAAATGGAAGCTTCAAATTTAACTGTTATAGTAAGCTGCATTTGCTAGCAGATGACATGAAATCAAAATTCAGGTACTGAAATTATTTCTGCTTACCAGACAGATTTCTTTTTAACTTAATCTAGCTGTAATGCAGAGGGATGTTGCCATGGTGACAGCTGTGAAAGGTCACCTTGCTTTTTTTTTGCAGAGCATGCTGAGTGGAATTGGCCTACAAGGAAGGTTAGCTCCGCCTAATGTTTATGATGAGTGTCTGCTGAAAACCAACTTCATTGAAATAGTTCAGTTGTAACTGGATGACCATTCATTGCTTGCTTATTTACCTGAAAACTGTTGAGTGTCCATGTGATCATCCCACTGGTGAGTAATAACTTTTGGCTGAGTGACATGATGTAGCAAAGTGAGATAAAAATTTAAAAAAAATGAAATGACACAGGGAAGAAATTGTGTAACTCGCTTTATAATACAGTTCATTTCTATATCATAAATATGGCTCAGGATGGAGTAGGAAACAAAAGTATTATGCATAATCTTAGGGGGTTGCTTAATTGTCAGAGCTAAATAACTAGGAGAAGAAAATCCACGTAACTTATGAGGAATATGGAGAATCAATTGGATCTTCTGATCCATGGCCCATTTTTTACCTTTCTTTGGTGCTTATTACTATATGTTTGTTTGGATTTCAACAGATAATTATGATAAATTGTACCTCACCCAACCAAACTGTATTCTGTATTGGCTGGAATTGCATACAATAATTGTAAACCATAAACAGATATGCTTGAGTGGTCACATTGTCTAGTTATAACAGTCTTTAAGACTTGCTTTTTATTGAGGAAAATGAATTGAGAATAGTGAAAAGTCGTTGACTGGAATGACTTTAAACCCAACAGAATGAAGTAGGCAACATGCAAAGCATCAATGGGAAAGAGATGTGACTAGTAGTGGAATTACTGATATAATATATCATATTGACATAATACCATAATGACGAAAACTAAATCAGATGAAATCTTTAAAATAATAAATAAGATGGCTTATTTGAGCATTGGAGATTAAGGAGAAAGGAGGAATCAAGTGTGGTATTCAACAGCGAACATGAATACATGTTCTTTCTTTCAGTGAGCCTGGTTGACCAAGATGATAGTGCCCCTGCTCTTCAACCAATGGGTTGTAAGTTCAAATTCTGCTGCTTGCATGAAAGTCTCTAGGTAGGAGATGAATTTTATTATCCAATGAGATCACCATTTTTTTATGTGGTAGAATCCTAAAATGATGTTCCAAAGAGTTCCATGTTTGGTCCTCAAAGCAAGGTTTCATGATTATTTAACCTTAACCTGTCAACAGTATCAAATGTTTGCAACTTTTGCAAGTGGGATCCACATAAAAATTAAGTTTCATTGTTCAATTTCACAATTTTAAATTTGCTTGCAGTACCCTAAATTAAAGATGACAAGAAATTATACTCTTGTTTAATCTTTTATCTAACTGTTCACTGTTGAATTGGAAAATAGAATAAATCTTGTACCTAGAGACATTCATAGACTTTCATGGAGAGCAGAAGCACTATCCACTTGGTTAACCAGGCTCACTGAGAGCTCCAGTAAGGGAAAAAATAGTAACAGTTTTTTCAAGTCATTAGGAAGGATACTTGACAAATAAGAAAATGGAGATATTGCAGAGGGAAACAAATACCAGGCTTACAGAGAAATGGTTACGGACAATTGAAGAAAGTAAAACATACTACTGATAAATATCTATTGGATTTCTGCTCTTGACATTGACTCGTCATTACTGCCATGTTCTAACATATAAAAAATGTTTATAGTGTGGAGAAAATGCACAAAATAAGAAAAGTCTTAGAAATTATATTATTTTTAATAGTGATATCTTCTGATTCAAAAGAGAAAGTGGGTGTCATCTAGTAGAGTAGGTTAAAAGTGATTAGCATATTGGGGGGGGGGGGGAGAAACTGTTTAGAGTTTTGATGAGAATTGAAGTTGAACAACATTTCGAATGTTTGAGACAAATATTATTGGTCTTATTATTTCATAAAAAGTGAAACTATTTGAAAACAAGAATAAAACTGCGAGACTAGCAAAATCTGAAGAAAACTTTCATTGACTCATCTAGGAAACCATGTGGTTGTGTGGTTGGTTGCAAGGAAAAGAAACTGAGCTGTGGACATGAAAAGTTAAAACATCAATCCACAAAAAGCAGAAATATGTAAAAAGTTCTTGACTAATAAGTCGGCATGTGCTTTGAGGTAATAGAGAGAAAAATTTACTGAACAAAGGATGAGAAAATTTTATGACGTCAGTAAACAGTAAACAGTGATAGTAAACATATCATTGTGATGGTAGCAAAGAAGTCGTTTAAGGATCAAATCTAAATAATTAGGAATCCTCTATATAGCCTATAAGGAATGTGGAGAGTTGATCTACTGCCACCTAATATCCAATCTTCATGAGACAAATTTAATGTATGATGAAGAAATGTCATGCCAGCTGGAGTGTTGCCTGGTTAAATGACGCTCCCTCCCACCCACACTATTTTCATCAGAGAATCACAGTGAAAATTCAGCTACTGGAACAAACTTAAGCAGAATTTAAGATAAGTCCCATCAGTGTAAAAGGAGTGAACTAGCAGAACAACTGCAGAAGCACTGTGTTAACAGTTGAAATTTCTGAGATGAAAAAGACTAAAACAAATGAGATAATGCTAAATAACTATAAGATGATGTATGCAGATAGTGGTGAACAGGCTATAGTATTCAATACTAAGCATGAAGATAAACTTCTTGAACAGCAAGCAGTTTGAAGTAGTGATGTAGGCAAATTTAAAAATTAAAAACTGGACAATGGACTTATTTGTACCTGTGGTCCCACAGAA
Organism: Typopeltis vanoorti; assembly: GCF_054136105.1. NCBI lineage: Eukaryota > Metazoa > Arthropoda > Arachnida > Uropygi > Thelyphonidae > Typopeltis > Typopeltis vanoorti. Next base: position 80,195,354 of record NC_143563.1, on the reverse strand, counting down.
GGTTCTGATAAGGAAGGTGTAGAGAAATTCTTTCAGATTGGAGAGGAAATGAAATAATGAGAAAGCTGAATCCCACATATACAGAAATGTGTTGGAGAGAAGAGCAAAGCTACTAATAATGGAAATACCTGATGGGTTTCTGTTCGACATACAAATTACTCATTACTAACACTATGGTCTAGCATAAAAAAAGTCGTTGACTATATTATTGTTGATATTTGATATCTTCATACTGGTTTAGCATGCAGTAGGTATAAAGAGGATTTGAAATAGGAATTGATAATCATTTAATTTTGAGCAGGAAAACATGAATACCATTGAAAAGATATACGAATGTTATGAAAAGGATCAGAATCATCTTTTAGAAGCGAACTGTGAACATGAGTATAAAAATGTCAGAAAACAATTGAAAGCCACTTGAAAAAATGTACAAAACAATACACACTAAGAAACTAACCCGAAGAAAACATTAATTCGTCCAGGGAGGTATATGGTAAAGTTGATGGGTGGGATATTAAAATCAGAACTTCATGGCAAACCTGGTAAAGAGGAAATCACATGAAGAGTTTCTAGCTAGAAAGTCATCTTGTGTCCCTAGAGAATACAGACAAAAATCTAAGAAGGTTATGAAGGATGGTATGAAAGTCTTTTCTTCATAAAATATTTATTTAATTATAAGGCTTTTACACAGATTAATCCTCCATCTTTTGTAAGGACTCATTTTTCAAGTCTACCATTTTCTAATACACTATTGCTTTTATGCTCTCTGCTGATCCCATAAGTCTCTTTTAGGATATCTGTATTAAATTCAAATATCCCACAAAAAAAAAAAAAAAAGAAAGAAATTTTAAGTAAAAGTAGCTTCATTGTTATTTTCTGAAGTAGTGTTCTTTTTCATATGTTGCGAGCAGGATGTTCTGAGATATCATTTTTATTTTTGGCTATGCTTAGATATAAAATAAATTTATATTATAGTGTAATTATTTTTTTGTATGGTTGTTAGGTTTTGAATTGTTGGTGCTCATGTGTTCAGACAAATACTGTTTAGATACATTATCTTATAGCAGTAATATGAAAGAAGACATATGACATACACATTTAAATAAAGTGTCGTTTTTCATAATCATCCATGCAACAGGTAAAAAGCCAATAGCAAAAATGTTGGCTTTATTCAGAATGGTTCAAAGGATTGGCAAGATCTCCCAAAACAGTTAAAAGAAACTATGTCTTTTGATATTCTTGTTGAAACATTGTGTTAGCAACACTCAAAAAATCTACTGCTAGCAACATCAGTGGGAGGAATATCAATTACTGTAACACTTTATAAAACAGCTGTTCTGGAGGTGTGATATCAGAATGGGATCTTCATTATGTTCTAGAGAGGAGACATGTTTATAGCTTAAAGATCAAGACATGATTGGCATGAAGTGTATCCTGTTATATAAGAAATGTCAAAAGGGTTTAGAAGGATTGGCAGGATCTCCTAAACAGGGGTTCAGAAGTAACAATGATACCTGGTTAAAACCATGTACAGTATACCATCCTTGCTTGTGACACATTGAACCTTTAATATCTGTAAAGGCAGGATATCTCAACTGTCATGTTGGAATTAAATTTCTAGTTCACTTAACTGCTTTAAATGTCCAAATATAGGCATGTCCCAAACTGTAGTAGTAACTACAGTCTGTTAGTGTGGCTGTGAAGAGAATGATAAATAAACCAGCTTTGCAAAGAGATCTAAATGCATCCTAGTAGGGGAGACTATTCAACTTACCCCCAAGCATCCCAAAGGTGGAAGAATGAAAAGGAGATTCAAAAGATTGAACAATACATTTCATATTGGAATGTTAAGAGGGAGTTATCCAAAGTTAATAGCTGCTATGAAAACATCTTATGCTGAGAAAGGCAATTAAGAAAATGTCAAAAGCAATACAAATCTACATGTCTGTCAAAAGCAACCGATAAATTTAGTATACCTGATGACTGCCTTTTTTTTTTTCTGGAGCACATTAATTGCTAGGCCTACCAAAGACAGACAAGTATAAGTTTAATATTAGTTGCTGACTAGTGGAATTCCCTCACTCCACCCCATTGGAGAATTTAGTTTTTAACCTCCATTACATAATATTAACTGTAGAATTTGCACTGTTACAGACAATAATACAAATGTTAGGGTTTATGGTCATGAGATGGCTGCAGTTGTCTGTCTGACAATGCACACAAGAGTATTTATTTAAGTATATATTCTACAAAGCCAAAAGAATAGAGAAATTCGTACAGTTGATTTGATGTGGATTCCACCAAAAGATTAATGATGTCAAGGTTCTTCTGTTTCTGTAGGCAGGAGACATTTAAACCATTGTGGATCCCCCATTAAAGTGGTTTGCTATTATTTGTAAAGACAGAAGTGGAGATGACCAGCTCATGCATCAGATCAGAAAATTTGCTAAAAAATAAGGGACAGAATCTTGGTATTCTCCTATTTCAGCTAATGAAGGTTTGTTCATCAGTTAAGCTTAAATAAATATGAATTGCCTATTTACACTATCTTATTAAAGCTAAAATAAAATAATAATTTATTCAGATTGAATGTTTCTTGTTATTGTTGCATTGAGATTTAATTTAGCTTCATTTTATTTTTTTTGTAACATAATCAAAGGTGGCACTCTATCTGGAAGATCAAATCTACTTCAAGAAATCAGCAGAAAAAGAAGAGGAGAGAATGCTTTTGACATTAATAATATAGTTATTCCCTATAGTATTGCATCTTCTACAAGAGTAGAAAAGTTGCAGTATAAAGAAATCCTAACACCAAAGTAAGTAAACACTTATCTCATTGCAACATTTCACATGATGTAAATCTATATCTGTGGGGCAGGTACTTGCACAATGCACCATTAACATTGCATCATTGAATTCCTGTATATACCCTGTACAGGATAGTATGATTGTACTACGTGATTATATTTACATTATTATAACTTCCTTTGAGCAATTTTCCTCCAAATTAATGTTATTTGTCAGGGCTCAAATATTGTCAAATCTTAGTCTTAGGTAGCACTTCTAACGTATCAATCCACCTGAATCTTGGTCTTTTCATGCCCTCTTGACATCAGACAGACAGACAACTGTTTCATTGTCCTTTTCTTTCTCATTCTTACTCCCATCTTAGATCAACTCTGATCACACATTTTTGTATGCTAACATTTCTGGGAAAAATTATTTGACAGATGGCATCTTCGTTTTTTTGTTATGATTCCGATATTGATGCCATCTGTCTACCCCTAAGCTTTCTCGGATCCAGAAATTAAAACTGGTATGAACACTTTGTTACATCCCTGCTAGTTTAGTTTTCTGACTAATATAAATGTAGTCATCTGGCTTCTCACTGTACCATCTTTGCTAATTCTGTTGTGTATTTTTCTCTTTAATTTTCCATCATCGGCAAAATTTGATAACTGGAATGTTTTACTTGTGTAAGTTCTCTCCATTCATGTTACAGTTGCTACTTTTCCCTGTTTTTTTTTTTTTTTCCATCACTGACTTATGCCAAATGTGCAAAACATATTTGCCATAAGAATCAGCAGTAAATAGTTCATCAGATTTCCATTTAGTTAAAGATTCCTAAGTGCTATACATATTTAGTAGTAGGATATGATGGTGGAAACATCATTATAAACTAGCAGTGTTAATTCATATCTGTGTGGTCTCCAGACGTGTAATTTGTGGTGCATAAAGAATATTTGTATATTTGCAATCAGATTTTTAGTAATGGAAAAATCTGAATGTTGTACCTTTACCTAGCAAACAATATATCATCATCTACTAGATAATTTTATGCTGTTGCTAGGCAATCATATTCATACAAATTGAAGAATATAGGAGCAAGAACTGAATCTTGTTAAAAGGTTCATTAGTTTATTTAGCATACTGTGTGATGTGAATTATCTGAGAAATCCTGGTAGTATCTTTTGTTGAGCATGTTGTCCATTTATGTTTGTAAATTTAAAAATGGTTATTATTTTCAGGAATTAGAGAATAATACCTTGTTTCTATTCATAATCTGCACAAAGATTGAGAAATTTACACTAACTGTTATACCTACAGGTGTGACATTTGCTGTTTGCAAATTTAGTATATAATATTGATTAAAATGTTCCTCTGTTTATCTAAAATGCTGCTTTTGAACTAAATGTTGATTAATAGTAAAAGCAATCCTGTTATAAGTTAATCTGTCAAGTATCTTTTGAACTATGCTCTGAGTAATGTTAGACAGTAACTCTTGCTCTCCTGAAGGACTTTTCCAAGTTTCCAGTATAGCTATGATTTTGAGGTTTGGTCAGAGCTTGACAAATACACTTGCCTACTTATTACAGGCAAGTAGATTTTGCCAGCCAGTAAATAGCTACAGACTAGACAAAATAGTATATTTGCTACTTTATTTAAAAAAAAAAAACAGCTTTCTAAACTTTTTTTTTAAACTTTAAGAAAACACAGAAGAGAATAATATAAAGTGGTATTTTGGCAACAAAAATTAATATAACATACCTTTCAAAATAAAAATCATGTGCTTCCTATTGTTTATTTATTGACTTCTCCTTTTTAGAATGGATTCTTGCACAGAGGAAATGTTCCCCAAACAATGATACTGCACCAGTAATCACTTTATGGAACTCTTCTTGACTTACTAGGACATGTCATTAAAAAATTTAGTGGAGGGTTAAATTTTTTTCTGTGGCTAGTAGGATTTTGCATAATTTGCCAATCGCTGAAGGACTGCAAATTGGCAAATTTTAGGAATTCGGGATAAACTGTATCTCCATTTGTCACATTTTATTCACCTTCTCTGATATGATTATGAGCGAGAGAGAGGGAGAGAAAATAATTTTTTGGAACCATTTTCTTAGATATGATTTTACTGTCTTAGTAAAAACTTTACTTTTTGTGGCTCCTGATATTGCTACAGTGTATTGAACTATTTTGTCTGTGTCAATAAATATATAGGCTTATCAAACCGACTTCCTTTTTTATTTATGGTTTATGGACCTGGCTTTTTCTACCCTCCATGGTGGACACCTGTCTGTGATGGTGCTAACCCTTTTCATTTTTCCTCTTTTTCTGTATACTTTCCATATTATTCATTCTTCTTTGCACCATTATGTGGTGCAAAGCAGAGAAAGCAGAGTGAAGAATATGCACCACACAGTGGTGGGATGTTGGATCTGGAATCCAATGCCTTGCACTGTAACTCATTGACATCCAGAAATGTGGATCCTGGTTTTCTTTGACCTCTGCTTTGTCAAGATGGGTAGTCCTGGATGGCCCATCAAGGGTCATTTGGCTTATGAGCTTGCCTGCATGAATCAAAAGTGTTGCATTGAGTCTCCTTCCCCATGGTCCAGAACAGGCCCAAGCTTGCTGTAATGCTGTTGTAGCATCTGGGGTAACCCTAGCATTCCACTTCAGAGAGCACTTATTGCTATCAGAATAGTAGGCATCCACATTTAGCTCTGTGGTGGACAGGAATCTTCGGCACCAAACCAAAAAAAAAATCCCTTTGAGCACGAGTCTTTTATCCTCATACTTCTCAGGGGGCTCTTCATAAGGTCTCAGACAAATACAGATAATGTAGATAACATAATCTTATAACAGAAATAGGAAAGAAGACATTTGACACACACACATACACATTTATATATGTTTTTTTCTCATCGCCTGTGTAACAAATGGAAAGCCAATAGGAGGAAATGTCACCCTTCTTCATTTAGAAATGTTTAGAAGGATTGGTGGGATCTTCCAAAACAGTTTTTAAAAAAAAAAAACCTTCATTCCAGTGACATAATTGTTACTGGAATGTAGTTCAAGATCAGCATCAATGGGGGCCATATCAGTTACTGTAACATCTCATAGAAAAAAAGGAATGGAACTAGGAATACCATCTTTGTTTTTGGTGCGCCCACACCTCCCATATTTTACAAATATGGGAGGTGTGGGCACAAGATATCTCAACTCTCCTGTTAGGCTATACATCCCTAATCCACTAAGATATGTTAAATGTTAGAAATAGGGGCATGCCCCAGTTGCTATTTGTGGCTCTACTATCTTTGTATGATGTAGTAGTAAGGAGCATGATAAAATCTTGCCCTGCAAAGAAACCTAAATGTATTAACTGTGAAAGAGATCATCTAGTCTACTCTCATGCTTGCTAAAGATGGAAAAATGAAATAAAAATGCAAAGAGTAAGCCACCACAAAAACCTGATTTTTAAAAAAACCCTCTTATACCAAGAATGTGGCATTTAAGAAAACATCAAAAGTGAGACACAAACACTTATGTCTTTCACCATCTGATAATTTCAAGATACCTGAACTTCACGAACTCTGCTGTTAGGCTCTACATCCCGAATTCACTAAGATATGTTAACTGTCAGAAATAGGGTTATGTCCTGGCTGCCATTTGTAACTCCATCTCCATATCGGCAGCGTCCAAGATTGGTGCTATCAATTTACAAAGCATCAATGGAAAAGGATTTGTATTTAAGTTTTGTTGATATGAAAAAGGCATATGATGGTGCCAAGAGGAAAACTTCAAAATGCTACAGTTATATGGTGTAAATGGGATATTATATTGAACAATACAGTCTACATTTAAACTGTAAGTCGGCAGTTAAAATTGAATACAGGAAGATGGTTTGATGTTAAATCAAGGATGCACGTTATCTCCACTGTTATTCATCATCTATATGGATCATATTATGAAGAAAAGTGGTATTAAATGTGATATCAAAATTGGTGATTTTAATCTTAGCTGTTTACTTTATGCAGATGATATTATGCTTCTGAATAAATTCGGCACAAATCTGTAAGATTCCCTGACTAAATTGAATAACTGTTATAATAAATTTGATGTGAAAATCAGCTATAAAAAGACAAACACAGCGAAAATAGGCAGAAACATTGAAAACATCAACTGTATCCTGAATGGCATACCTATAGAACAAGTAAAACATTTCAGCACAGTTTTTAGTGAAGATGTCAAATTAAATTTTCGATGAATAGACAACAGAATCAGTAAGGCTTTGTAGGAAGTGAGCTGAATAAATTTATATGGAATAAGAAAGAAATTAGTCAAAATTCTAAATTAGCTATATACAAGACAGTGTTCAAACCAATTTTAACCTATGGATCTGAGAGCTAGGTTAGAAATGAAAACTTGATCAGAGACTGAAGACCTCTGATATGAAAATTCTCACAAAGATTAGTGATATGAATAGATGGCAACATTACATTAAATATGAGGATATTAGGGAAAAAACTTGCCATTGTTAGCATTCAGGAATGTCTTAGTAGAGCTAATCTCAGGTGGTATGGCACTTAAATAGAATGGGAGAGGAAAGATTAGCAAAACAAGTATTCTTTGTCAGATTGGCAGGAAAAAGACCCAGCAGAAGACCAGTATGTAGATGGATTGATACAGTAAAAAATGCTTCAAAAGACAGAAATATATCTGATGATGTTAAAATCTTGATAGATAAAAGATTAATTTGGAGGAAAATTGTTGATTGAAAGTTAGTAATGGTTTAACTTTTTCTTGTAGTACTGTCATAATTATCCTGTACATCCCCTGATGATGCATATGGAATTTGATGATGATCTTCATGATTATTGAGTGGGCTTGGGCGCTTCTCTTTGGAGCATATTATAGTCTCACTCCTTAAGTAAGTCTTAAGATGATCGTAGTAAATTAGAATCCTTGTCAAGAAAATTATTGCAGTGGCTTCACTAAAAGAAAAACTATCAGACACCTCAACAGAAAAAATGGATACTTCATTGAATGTAAATTAAAAACAAGAATTGATCCCGGCATATCAAATGATGTATTAAACATTTTCTCAGAGGAATAGATGGACACTGGTTGTCCATACTACCCAAAATCACCTAAAAGAACCAGACAAAGGTAAGCTCCTAGAAATCAGATAAAGCAGATCAAAGTGAGAAGAATAAGAAAAATTTTAGAGCAGAACTGTCCTAGGTTCTACCAAAATATCAATAATTGATATCAAGTTTTTTTTTGCAGAAACTAACTTGTCTTGCAGTAGAAATCTTTAAAACTTATTGAGGTTCACACATTTTAAGTTATTTCACTATTGCTTGTAAGAGGACACAACTGGAGATTGGTCTGCTCATGGAGAAGTTGCTAGTCTTGTAGCCATTTCAGTGCTTCCAGCTGCTCTGAAAGAGATAGCCATCTGCCTCTCAGTGAGATTTCTTATTACAGTTTGTTCCATTTATTTGCAACCTCGTTCTGAGTTAACTCAGGTCAACCTTGGTAATCTCATGATGCAATTATCTCATCTCATACTTCTTACCTTATCCCACAGAGTATTGTGTACATTAAAATCATATAGGTAACTTTAATGGACATATTACTCCATGCTGAAGTCAAGTTGCTGTGCACATGCTTGATAACACACTTTCTCTCTAATAATGATGGACAGAATACATTCTTTCATATGCCTACCTGCTTTCATTCTGCATTAGATCTTACGATTTACTTCCCAGTCATTGTTCTTCTACTGATGCACGATATTGAAGAGAATAATATATGGGTGTGATCAATTTTTTGTGCTTTGCACTAATCTTGACAGGAACTACTGTCTGAAATACATTTTGCATCTTGTAAAATGTAATGCTGAGGCAGTCAGCCATTGAAGCAGTGATGTGTGCAACAAATTGTACTGCTGCGTCAGCAATAATTGAGTTCTAAATCATATGCTTTTAAATTTGCTTAGGCCAAAGCATGTTTTATCCGAGTCAGAAACAATAATGGATACAGTTTACATCATCTGTTGATCATGCAGCCAGTGCAAAAGTTGTGTGGGTTAAAAATATGAAAATGAAGGGTTGATTTTGAACACACAAATTTTAAAGTGTCTAAAATTGCTTTGGATTTCTGAAACCCCAAGCAATTTTAGACACTTTAATGAGAAAGCTTTACTGTCCTCTCATCAATAACTTTCAGATGCTCTTGAATTTTTGATATTGAAAGAACAAAATAAATGAATGAGCTAGAACAATACAATCAGCTGTTTGTTAAGGAACCAAAAAGCCCCCCCCCCCCCCCCCCCACCAAACATCCAACATTGCCAAAAGAAAGTCAGTCTCCTATACAGACTGCAGATGGTTAATAAGAGCAGCAAAGTTGATCCTGGCAGGAAGCACTGACAAACTGCATGAAATTAAGTCTGGAAGAAAGCAGTCCAGTCTATGTAGAAACAGAAGAAATGAAGTTGTACTTGCTAGGATCCACATACATCAGTGTTATCTTATACATTCTTATCTATTAATATGTTTCATTTGAAAATGTGGGGTGGCCAAATGGTTATTTCAACTGTGCATAACGGGTACCAGACAGTGAATGAAATAGTCAACTTAATACATTACTCACATTTTTACATTTTATTGTGTCACTCTTATTTCTGTTATTTCTTTCTTATTTTTCCTACTTAAAAAAATTTTTTTTCATGGTGCTTAGATGGGTATGAACCTCTAGATGGGGGGGGGGGGTTCAGAATTACTTTAAAGTTCATTAAATTTCAGTGAATTTCACAGCCATTCTGTGATTATTGAAGATGAGTTTCTGATAAATTGTAATTCTGCATAAAATCATCTGTGGATCTTCCAAATAATATATTATTTCATTTCTCCTTCTGTTATTCTAAAAGGACAAACTTTGCAACAATTGTGTACGTTTCCAAATTCTATTTAATCTAGGCAATTTGATAACTGTCTATTGATAGAATGTCTAAATATCATTCCATCAGTTTGTAAAATTATGCTTGTGCTTACTGGAACTTATTTTGGCACACACACATCAGTGTTATCTTATACATTCTTATCTATTAATATGTTTCATTTGAAAATTTGAACCAAACACATATTTTAGCCTAGTCATTGTATAATACAACTAGTTGTGCTGTAAGTTTGTATTTTGGGGATTCATGTTTTTTTTTAAGGATTTGAGAATAAACATTCTCAGCATTACTTTCAATATCCACCTCCCTTCAGAATGTTAGTAGACAACATGTCAGTATTAGTGATTGCACATTCCATTATATATTCTGTACTTGTGCAAATGTTGAGGGGGGGGGACTTTTATTTTTCTTGGAGAAGTCATGGCACCCTTTTTTTTTGACATGTTATAGGTCACATGGCCTTTTTTGCAAATGTATTTGGTATGGGAGTACAGGGTTTATACTGCCAGAATTTTTTTTTTTCCACTAATTAAATCAAGTTAAATTCAAGTTGATTTTTATTTAGGCTTAAATGCAAGGTATATGAAATTTAAAATGGCTTTAATATCATGTCAAAAAAAAAAGCAACAGTGTAAAATCAGAAAATAAGCAAAAGAAACAAAGAAAAGCAATTACGTTAGAGAAAAAATACGAAGTTATTACCAGCCATCAAGTGTAATAAATTTAGTTTAATCCTTTATCCAAGTGTGAGCAAACAAAGTTTGCCCCTGAAAGTATCTTCAGGACTGGGGTAAGGTGGTACAACACCAGAGCACTCCTTGCAAAGGTGGAGTAAGCTACCAACACTCCTATCTCAGTATCTCCCATAATACAAAACACATCTCCTTGTGGATATGTCTAATGTTATGCATTAAGGGAAGGGCCACTACTCAGACTAGTTTAGACTTTTATTGAGGTCTCTTCAGTGGGAGCCAGGCCCAAGTGGAGATACCAGGCAGAAGCATTAGCAGGTCATCTCTACCTATAGGAGTTGCCAAATGGTGTGCCACCCTTTTTTAATAAATTACTCTGGATTTAGAGAAAGATATTGAAAGTTTATTTTTCACTTGGTTAGAGTATAATAAATTTAGTTTAATCCTTTATCCAAGTGTGAGCAAACGAAGTTTGCGCCTGAAAGTATCTTCAGGACTGGGGTAAGGTGGTACAACCCCAGGGCACTCCTTGCAAAGGTGGAACAAGCTACCAACACTCCTATCTCAGTATCTCCCATAATACAAAACACATCTCCTTGCGGATATGTCTAATGTTATGCATTAGACATAATGCATTGGTGTGCCACCCTTTTTTAATAAATTACTCTGGATTTAGAGAAAGATATTGAAAGTTTATTTTTCACTTGGTTAGAGTATAATAAATTTAGTTTAATCCTTTATCCAAGTGTGAGCAAACAAAGTTTGCACCTGAAAGTATCTTCAGGACTGGGGTAAGGTGGTACAACACCAGGGCACTCCTTGCAAAGGTGGAGCAAGCTACCAACACTCCTATCTCAGTATCTCCCATAATACAAAACACGTCTCCTTGCAGATATGTCTAATGTTATGCATTAAGGGAAGGGCCAATACCCAGACTAGTTTCGACCTTTATTGAGGTCTCTTCGGTGGAAGCCAGGCCCAAGTGGAGATACCAGGCAGAAGCATTAGCAGGTCATCTCTACCTATAGGAGTTGCCAAATAGTGTGCCACCCTTTTTTAATAAATTACTCTGGATTTAGAGAAAGATGTTGAAAGTTTATTTTTCACTTGGTTAGAGTATAATAAATTTAGTTTAATCCTTTATCCAAGTGTGAGCAAACAAAGTTTGCACCTGAAAAGGAGTGCCCTGGTGTTGTACCACCTTACCCCAGTCCTGAAGATACTTTCAGGCGCAAACTTTGTTTGCTCACACTTGGATAAAGGATTAAACTAAATTTATTATACTCTAACCAAGTGAAAAATAAACTTTCAACATCTTTCTCTAAATCCAGAGTAATTTATTAAAAAAGGGTGGCACACCATTTGGCAACTCCTATAGGTAGAGATGACCTGCTAATGCTTCTGCCTGGTATCTCCACTTGGGCCTGGCTCCCACTGAAGAGACCTTAATAAAGGTCGAAACTAGTCTGGGTAGTGGCCCTTCCCTTAATGCATAACATTAGACATATCTGCAAGGAGATGTGTTTTGTATTATGGGAGATTCTGAGATAGGAGTGTTGGTAGCTTGCTCCACTTTTGCAAGTCCTGAAGATACTTTCAGGCACAAACTTTGTTTGCTCACACTTGGATAAAGGATTAAACTAAATTTATTATACTCTAACCAAGTGAAAAATAAACTTTCAACAGCCATCAAGTGGGTAGCACTGTTAAAGCTCTTTCTGAGAAATTTTCTCTTGCCACTTCTACAGTTTACACCATTTTAAAGGATAAAGAAAAATATTTGAAAGAAGTAAAAAAATGCACAATCTATGCAGTCTAACATGGTTGTTTAATAAAGAAACTTGTAGTATAATTCCTCATATGGAAAAGCTGCTTGAATAATTAACTAAACTCAACAATTTAACATGCCTATTACCTATGCAATGATTTGTACTAAAGCATTAGCCATTTTTAAAATGCTTATCTTATCATTTAATATTCATTTTATATTTTATATATTCCTTCTCATGAACGTAACTCTTGCTTATAGCATTATTTCTAAGGCAAATAAATTCCTGATTTACAAACAGTTGCCAGGAACCAAGTAATTTATAAAGGCGAAAACTACCTGTTTGTGTGTGTATATATATATTGTGTGTACAATGCTGTGTGATGCTTTATTTCTTCCTTTACATTCTACTGATCCCTTAATAGTTTTACTATGTATGTTAGTAAAATATTGAAATAAAACCTAAATTAGAAAATTATTAAGCAGCAGAATTTTTTAAAGATAAGCATAACTGCATATATCTTATAAAATGTGCTTGTTTCCAAGTATAGGAAATTAATTGTATAATCTTAAAAATTGATTCTTTCTAATCTTTTCCTCTCCCCCACACAAATATATTAAGATGTTAAAGATATTCAGTGTTCTAATTTTTGTGACATAATTATATTGTTTAAAAACACAAATTGCAAATCTTCATAATATTAATTCTAAGGTGGCGAATTGCTGAGGATATTCCACCAGCTCCTGAAGATGATGCTACCAAAATTGAAGAGAATGAGGTAATACCTAATCAGAATAACTCATTAATTCATATTAATTATGTTATTTAAAATTATTGAAATTATTAATTAATATTTTTAATTCAATCATGTCTCTGCTTAAAAATATTTCTCTTTAATACTTAGTGATATAACATCATGCGGCTTGTTCTATTTATAAATGATCTATTGTTAGTATTCCACCTTGTATTTATAGACTGTTCTTGTATTGCCACTGAAGATGGTCTGCAATTTTCAGACCGAAATATTTGGCTAATTAAATATCTTTCTTGTGTGTACGTGCTTATATTATACAATCTTTATGTCACAAGTATCCTTAAAATATCATGATTATATATTGAAATGTTAAAGTTAATATTTGTCATAATATGCTCAAACTGTTCATCAGATGTTTGGGTAAATTGATTTCCTTATACATTGTAATTGCATTTGCACAGACACATCCTCCTACCTTCTTGACCTCTTTATGTTGTGTATTGTTCTAAATTACCTCCATATGAATTTTTGTCGATATAAAATGAAATCTCATTTGTTTGCGACTTTTCTAAAGTCATAATATTTTATATAAGCATTGCTCTTAATTAACAGTGCTTAGTAAATATAACAACCTGAACAATGGCATTTCAGAGACAGAACAATAGAAGCAAAGTATGTCATTTTAAAAACAACGAACCAAGAAAGTTCGTTTATATTTGTTATTACTGTCATGAGAACACTATTAGAGTTATTCAAGAAACAACTTATAAGGAACTAATGAAAAGGTGATTCGAATAATGATATCAAGAGAGACATCCATCGCTTCAAAGAGGAATGTTAATTCTAAAAGATGTTGTTCCTGATAAGTTATTTTAAAAATAATTATTAATTCTTATAAATGAAATGAGTGGAATTTTTTTTGTATTTTTATGATTTTTTAAAACATTTTTTTTTTTTTTTGATTTTACATAATCAAGAAACCCCTGTCTGGACACCAAACATTGCACTTTTGCAAGGCACGTCAAACCTCCAGCAAGCAACTCGTTGGTCTCACACCAGATGAAAAATTTCATCTTCTACTTGGTTGTTTGCCATTGCCATTCCTCCTTTTGGTATGCTGATTAAAGAGGCTATGGGAAGCTATTGGCATTAATGTTGGCAACATTACCTGCACCAAACAAAACAGCATTCCTCCATGACAGGCTTAACCCCCATCCTGCATCCTCTCACTTTGTCAGCTACAAAAGTCGCATACACCATCATCTACCTTCAGTTGTTTAATACAGAGCAGTCCACTCTCATTTCTTGTCCATCTAGACCAGTGATGGCGAACCTATGACATGCGTGTCAACACTGACACACTTGAGGGTTTCAGGTGACACACCTTGGATGTTGAAAAATATTGGTATTCTGATGAAAAAACTAATTTCAATAATTTTAGTTTATTAAATTAATTGTATAATATGAATTCATAGAATGTATATCAATGTCCTATTAAATAAATAGTCTAATATGATATGTATAAGTCAACCATCTATGATTAAGTAGTTAAATTTATAATGCATGTATGCAAGTGGCACATCAACAACATCAATATTTAAAAAAAAAAAAAGATGTTTGACACACCTGGGTAAAAAGGTTTGCCATCACTGATCTAGACTGATGGTTCAAGATTAGAGATCTCTGTTGTGCTTCCTAACATTACCATCTCAAAAAAGATCCCACTCAATCGCAGTAATTATACAGCAGAGTTGTGTACCATTGTGTATTGCTGTAATCTTTGCTATGGAACAATATGACCTTTGCTGTTTTTGCACCAATAAACTATAAGCCAACCAACCAGCAATTTAGCTCACACTTGTGCATATAAAAGAAACTCTTTCTGAAAGTGTGCAATTTATATAGGCTATCTTCTCTCCTGTGTAAAATCCACATCCAGTGTTTGGTGTGTTGCAACTTTTGTTCAAGATAAAGACCACTTAATTTTGATGTTCAGTTGTGTTGGATTCCCAGCCACATTGGAATTACAGGAAATAGCATTGCACATGCAGCTGCTAAATCAGCTCATACTTTCTCAACATACTGTTTCAGTACCATATTATGCCCATATCAGTCAAGGGTTTAATAATCATCAGACCTCAACCATTCACAGGATAAGGTGGTCAGCCCTATGCCTCAGTGTATCCTATGTCTGCAGTGGTGTTGAGTTCTCAAGGCCGGTTTGCCTGCTTTGCAGGATGAAACCCCCCAGATAAAATGGGGAGAAAAACCCTACTGTCCACGTCCAAGACTGGCTAACTTGGCTATGGCTGAGGAAGATTCTTCAGCCCCTCATGTCTCCGACGGTAATCGAATCTAGGGCACTTCTTCCCCAGGCATATGGTTGCTAAGTGCACAGCCACTAGGCTAACCATGCGGACCATGACTACATACAGTTGATAAAATTAATTGTCCAATGGAAGTACTCCTGGCAGGAAGCACTGACAAACAAATTGCATGATACTAAGCCTGAAATTAAACATTGGCAGTCAATGTAAGAACATTGGAGAGGAAGTTAAGTTGTTCTTGCTAAATTCTGCATAGTCATCTTACACATTCTTATTTACTGATGTCTGATGACCCACATATGTATGAGAAATGCAACATCCACCTCGTAGGGTGCTGGCTCTTATAACTATTTATTAATACCTTGTATACATAGGTATCTATTAATACCTTTAATATACAGATACTTAACACTTTGTACATTTTATCTATTTTACTAATTTATCTCCTTATATAACTATTTATTCATTAATACCCTGTGTACTGCTGTAACTTGTGTCCTGACACAATATGACCTTTGCTATCCTTATGCCATAAATCCAAAAATCAATGAACCAATGGCAGGATCTGAACTTGTTGGTTGGAAAGTGGATTTACTAACCACTTAGGCAATCAGGCTGGTTGACTGTATTGACTATATAATTACAACTGTAGCTGGGGGGGGGGGGGTTTGAGTAAATACTATTTCCCAGCATAGATATAATTTAAATTTGGTAATGTTTCACAACTTTCTCTTTATAATCTTTCCACAAAAAATCCACTTTGTGTGTGTGTTTTCCAGTGAATTTTATGTGAGAAAGTGATAACATGCTCAATTCCAGAATTTTCTGACTCACAATAAATATGGTGTTTTCTTTGACAAATCACTACTTCTCTCTCTGATTGCTAGAGTAAGATAAGTTATAGAGGCAAAGTGCTTAATTAACACTAAGGAATGCTAGTTAGTCTGGACATTTTTAGGAAGCATATTGAATACCACTTATTCACAGGGATGGGGGGGGGGGGGGTAGTAATATTACAAAACATTACTGGACCATCGAAATTTGAAAAAATTTGATAGAGCATGCTTATCCCCATAAAGAAAATAATATTAACACTTCATCAGCGTTAAATCACAGTTTTTGTAACTGAGACTTGAAACTATTCTTCTTCTTCTTCTGCAGCTTCTCCCACTTAAGTGGGGATCACTGTTGATAATGAGTCTCCTCCACACCTTCCTGTCTTGGGCTGTTCACTACATCCAAGTTCTTCATCCTCAAGTCCTCTTCTACCAGCTCCCTCCATCTCTTCTTTGGTCACCCACGCTTCCACCTTCCTTGCACATCCATCTGCATGACCCTTCTTCCCACACATTCGTCCTCCCTCATCACATGACCAAACCATCTCAACCTTGCCTCCTGTATTTTCGCTCCTAAGTTCGTAACTTTCACTGTTTCCCCTGACATAGTCATTTCTCAGACGATCCTTTCTGGTTACACCGCACATCCACCTAAGCATTCTCATCTCTGTTACTTCCATCCTGCTGATGTTATTTTTCCTCAGGGCCACAGTTTCTATAGCATATGTCATAGTTGGCCTCACTACTGTCCTATAGATTTTGCCTTTCAGATTGATCAGCACCCTCTTATCGCATAACACTCCAGCCATTTCCCTCCAGTTCCTCCACCCCGCTTGTATCCTGCATCCCACTTCCTTCTCAGCTCCTCCATCTTCTTCCACTGTTGAACCTAAGTATCTAAAGTCTCTCACCTTCCTGATGACATTTCCTCCCAGCTCCAGATCTGTCTCCTGTCCACCGTCCTCTGTGCAACACATATACTCTGTCTTCTGCTCAGTCTCATACCTCTCTCTTCCAGCACTTTTTTCCATCTTTCCAGTTTAGTTCCCGCTTCTTCTCTTGAATCTGCACACAGCAAGATGTCATCTGCATACAACATTGTCCAAGGTGCATCTTCTGTCACCTCCTCTGTTACCACCTCCATCACAATATTAAACAGAAACGGACTTAATGCTGACCCTTGATGCAAGCCAACTGTTACTTGAAAACTTTGTCTGTCCCAGACAGGTCCGAACACTCGTCTTCACATTTCTGTACATTTCCCGCACCAACCTGACATATTTCTCCGGAACCTTCTTCTCCCTCAGACACCTCCAGACTTCTTGCCTTGGCATTCTATCGTATGCTTTCTCCAGATCAATAAATGCCAGATGTAGCTCCCTTTGTTTCTCTTGATACTTTTCCATCATCTGCCATAACCCAAAGATAGCATCTGTTGTTGATCTACCAGGCATGAAGCCAAATTGTTCCTTTGCAATCTTCACCTCCTTCCTCAATCTACCATCAAGAACTCTTTCTAGGATTTTCATTGTGTGGGTCATCAACTTTATTCCTCTGTAATTTTTACAGTCTTGTGCATCCCCTTCACCCTTGTAGATGGGGACAAGAGTACTATCCCTCCATTCCTCGGGTATATTTTCCTGTTGGCAAACTTTCATGAACAGGTCCCACAGCAGGTCAATTCCCTCCTCCCCCAGTGCCTTCCATGCCTCCACTGGAATTCTGTCGGGGCCCCCTGATTTTCCATTCCTCATTCTCTTCGTGGCCTCCATTCCTCATCATCTTCTCTGTGAGTCCTTGCATTTTCCTCATTCAAAAGTCCCTCAAAGTATATTTTCCATCTGTTTCTTATGTCCACATCCCTCCATAATACTCTTCAGCGTCTTTGATCTGCCTCACGTGTAAGATGTCCTTTGCTGCTTTATTTCTACATTTTGCTAGTTGGTAAATTTTTCTCTGTCCTTCCTTTGTTTCTAATTGACCATACAGATCTTGATATGCCATGGCCTTCGCCTGTGCCACAACTCTCTTGGCTTCTTGCTTTCTCTCTGTGTACACCTCTCTGTCCTCTTCCACTCTTGACTCATCCCACTTCTGCTTTGCCTTCCTCTTAGCTGTCACTTCCACTTGTACATTATTATTCCACCACCAACCTTCCTTCTGCTCTCTAATCTTTCCAGATGTCTCACCAAGCACCTCGATTGCACAGCTCAGGATTATTTTTGAATTATGTTTCCACCAATCTTGTACACTCTCCAGTCCATCCGGAATCCTCTCTAACACCCTGAAAAATAGACTTGAAACTATTCTGCTCAATTAAAAATATATTTATTTTTAGGAATCTTTAAGAATTTATCAATGTCACTTTACATTTCATCAAAAAGACAGAGGTCTTGAGGCCCACTTCCCACATCTGTGATATAGGTATATATCAAACTTACCATTCGTTTTGTTGATTGGTATCTCTTCTCTCTGTGCAACAGGCTGTAGATTCAGTCTGTTATGGCTTAGACGTTTTTAATAGCTTTTATGTGGTAAACAGTTCTTGTTATAAAGTAAACTTCTCACCCATTGGAGGCCTGTAGTAGCTTAAAAAAGGTGTGCTTTGTGTGTCTCTGAGTTCCAGATTATCAATTTTTTTTCTCAATGTCATTTGTTGCTGATTAGTTCATTTTAGCTATATATAATAAAATCATCCAACAAATAGTAGTCTAAAAAAGCTATGATTGGACAAGGTTATGATAATTGTTAAGGAAATGATTATTATGGACTGAGTTCCTCTATAAGACCATTTCAGTATGCAACTCACTGCCACATGGTAGAAACAAAATATTTTGAGCTCTCCTATTTGCTGCATGCTTGAACTTGGCTGCACACATTTAATCATGCTAATATTATTGTTACTCAATATCTTTCAGTATGCTAAAGAAAGCTACATGAATGACTGTTCTTTGTAGAGCAGAGTGGGAATCCTATGACTCATGTTAAGAATTGGTAGTCATTTATAAAGAAAGGCATGTATATAACATGCTTCTTTTGTTGTTTGTTTGTTTACACATACTCTACCAATAAAAAGTAGGTGTGGTAGGATTTTCATTAAATTACATGAGTTTGTAAATGTCATCTTTAGAGTTAAGTTGAAAAGCATTTTTTTTCCCCTCAGAAAAAGTTAAGTTGAAAAAGCCAAAGCTACAGTAGCAAACAAATTAATCTGAACAAGCCAAATTTTTGTTTAGTTTTTGTTTCAGTTGACAGTAATTTTGGTTTTGGTTTACTATTTTCAGTTTTGATTTTTGTTCACTATTTTGCATGCTGTGTGCTTTAACTGTCTCTACAATGTTTATTAATACTGTTGTGCATTTTTAATAGTGTGTAAACAAGTTGACATCCATAATGTTTTATTCATTTTGTGTAGCTATAAAATGGATACATCTCCAAGAAAGCATTCAAAAATATGGTCTCTTTCTCAGCACACATCCATGACTCAAAGACAAATTGCCAATGAGTGTGATGTTGGTTTGGGTACTGTTATGCAATTTTAAAGAGGTTTAGGGAGACAGGTACCTTTTTCTCCTGACAGAAAAGGAAATTGTGAGCAAAAAAGGAAAACTAGACTTACTCAAGATTGTCTGCTGTAGACTTAAATAGAGACTTGGTAGCTAGTGGGAATTAATGTTTAACATGACAGTCCATCGAAGATTGTTGGAAGTAGGGAGGACTGCCCACAGACCAAAAAAGAAACAACTGTTGATGAAGGCTATGCAGAAAAAGAGGCTCCAGTGGGAAAAAGCATACAAAGATTGGACTGTTGAAAAGTGGAAGAAGGTCATATTCTCAGATAGAGCCATTTCTTTGTCCTAGGAGATTGAATACCCTATGTTCACAAATCAGCAGCTGAGAACACTTCTCCCACCCATCTTCAAAAAGCTTCTAAACACCCAGCTGAAAACATATTTGGGATTGTTTTACACATGACAGTCCAGGATCACTTGTGCCTGTTGATGGTATGACGAAAAGTGACTAATACTTAAAAATATTGGAGAAAAAAGTGGTTCCACAGATCCAGAAAGACAAATCATCTTCCAACAGGATTTTGCTCCATGCCACACTTCAAAACAAAAAAAAAAGTGGAGGAGTTCCTTGAAAATTGCATCCAATTGCTTCAGTGGCCAGGTAACTCTCCTCGTGACATTAATCCAATAGAAAATTTGTGGCCATAATGAAAAAGAGACTTGTAAAATTAAATTGTGTTGCAAAGAATAACTTAATATTATCCATTATAAAAGTATGTTTTCAAGATCCAGAAATAAGAAATATGTGTTCTACGTTGATAAAGTCCATGCCTAAGTGAATTAATGGACTTATTAGGAACAGAGGAGCATATATAGATTATTAGGTAAAGTTGGAGTTATTTTTGTACTTATTTTCTTTCAAAATTGAAATTTTTCTTTAAAATATGTGTGTTCGTATTAATTTGCTTGCTACTGTATCTCAGTTTAGTTTTGTACAAATGTTCCTGAAGTCTGTCACAATTCTTGCTGTTTCTTATATCAATAAAAAGTTGCCTGCCCCTGATCTAGACTAGCCCATTCTCTATGCTGCATATACTATATGTTGCCAGCCATTCATGGAGAAATAACAAAAAAAATACTAATAAATAAATGATAGAAGTTTCAAAGTATATAGCAAGCTGTTAATGCCACTGTGCTTATTTAATATTCCTTTATTTTTATTTTCATTATGTGTAATGATTGCAAAAATATAGTCATATCTCCTACCTCAAGTAAATATTCCATTTTGGGAAACAGAAGCCACTAATAACAACTAGATTAGGTGCTATTGTTATATTTTAAGAGTGAGCTTGATTACGCCACATGTTTTCCCTCGCGTATATCCAACCTATATATTAATTTCAGTCGTGGACTATAACAACATATATGATTTTATTTTTAGTTGGTTAGAATGTTTCAGATTCATATCCATGATGGTGCATTAATATATACAATAATAATATATACAGTAAACATAAATATATACAATAGATACAACCTCTGTATATTAAATAATTCTCTTCATCTTTCTAAGGAGATCTGATATTTCTTATGGAATTATCATCATCAAATTCCTGATATATATATATCCCCAAGGGATGTACAGGATACGATAGTACTCATGAAAAATTTATATCATTACTAATTTTCCTATTTACAATTTTTCTCCAAATCAGTCTGTTACTTGTCAAGACGACAATATTATCAGGTCTTGTATTTCTGTCTTCTAAGGCACTTTTTACTGTATCAATCTGCCTATATCTTGGTCTTCCTCTGGGTCTTTTTTTCCAGTAAAAAAAGGTTGGTAGAGAACAAAACAAGTGTTCTCTACCAACCTGGTAGAGAACACTTGTTTTGCTAATCTTTCCTTTTCCATTTTGCTTAAGTGACCATACCACCTGAGAGTCTGTTACCTGTCAAGACTCCAATATTATCAGGTCTTATATTTCTGTCTTCTAAGGCACTTTTTACTGTATCAATTTCATTGATATTCATTGATTTTCCTGCCAACCCTACAGAGAACACTTGTTTTGCTAATCTTTCCTTTTCCATTTTGCTTAAGGGACCATATCACCTGAGATTAGCTCTGCTAATGCATTCCTGGATGCTGATAATATCAAGTTCTTTCCTAATATCCTCATTTTAAATATGATATTGCCATTGATGCCATCTATTCATGCCCCTAATCTTTCTCAGTAGGACTCTCATATCTGCGGTCTCTAGTCTTTGGTCAAGTGTTTTACTTCTAACCCAACTCTCAGATCCATAAGTTAAAGTTGGTTTGAACACTGTCTTGTATACAGCTAATTTAGTGTTTTGGCTGATTTCTCTCTTATTCCATATAAATTTATTCAGTTGACTTCCTACCCTACCAGCTTTATTGATTCTGTTGTCTATTTCCATATTTAATTTACCATCTTCACAAAAAATTGTGCCTAAGTAGCTGAAATGTTTTACTTGTTCTATAAGTTCTCTATTCACAATGCAGTTGATATTTTCAATGTTTCTGCCTATTGTCTTTGTCTTTTTAATGCTGACCTTCATACCATATCTATTACATTTATTCAATTTAGTCAGGGAATCTTGCAGACTTGTAGCGGATTTATTTAGAAGTATCACATCATCCGCATAAAGCAAAGAGCTGAGATTAACGCCTCCAATTTTGATATCAGGTTTAATACCACTTTCCTTCATAATGTGATCCATATAGATAATGAATAAGAGAGGGGATAATTTACATCCTTGTCTGACACCACATTTAACATTAAACCATCTTCCTGTACTTCCTTCAATTCTAACTGCTGACTTACAACTCAAATAAAGACTAAGTATTGTTTGATATAATGCCGCCTTAACGCCATATAACTGTAACGTTTTGAAAAGCTTCTCTCTTGGCACCTTGTCATATGCCTTTTCCAGATCTACAAAACTTAAAATACTAATCTTTGTTATATTCCCATGATTTCTCAACTATCTGTCGATAGACCTCCACATAGCCTTCAAAAGCTATGTGGAGGTCTCCTCTCAGTTATATAGCTTTGACCCTTAAGCACCCCAATGGAATTAAAAGTAGTAAATTAATTTCTAACTTTTAATACATATAAAGAATATTTAAAGCCATTCTCTCAAAGGAGATCTGATATTCCTTTTCTCTATAGAATTACATAATATGAGCTCAGTAATAATTTCTCATATTCTGACTCTCACAGTCAAATTCAATACTGAGAGATAACATTAAATACTTTTACAAAACAAACTGAACATAGCATTAGCTGAAAGTTCTGTAGTTTCACTTGGCCATATTGAAATTTCCTTTTCAGCATCTATTTTATCACTGTTCTATATATCTTCCCTTATTTATTTTTTACTCACTCATTCAGTCTATCTTTTCTCTTAAGTACAACAGCTGAAGACCTCACTTGACCAATATACTTGAATATTGTCTTCTAATTTCCTTAAGCAAGTTTCTTTAATGCATCTGTCTTTCATTTTCTGAAGTAGGCATAAAGAATAATTGCTCAGACAAATATGTTTAATTGAGCGGTTTCAATTGCATTTCCAATAAAAAGAACTTCACTGCTGTTTCTATCTTGCTCCTTGGAACATATATCGCTTGCTTCTCATATATGAAGGTTTCTGATACATTATACTGTCCATCAATTATTAACTTCAGAGGTCTGTTTCTTTGAAAGAAATTAAAGATGCACATAAAAACTCCCGAGATTAGAGAACTTAACTTGGTAGTTTATTATAACTTTCTGGCTCCCCTTCCTTGCTTGCCTATACTTTTCTAACTAGCATTCCAGTTACCCCAACAAGCAACAGCTGTTCTAAAAACAATAACTAACACATATCTGTTACCGATATTCAAAATGAAACTCAAGTGACAAAATGGTTGCCATTATACAATGTTCGCATGTTGTACAGTAATAGTGACATACAAACAATACTGTAAACAAATATACAAATTACATACATACATCATTATTTTCATGTAACTCCTTAAGGATTACAACGTATGATACACAAGTTTACTACTTATAACTACATTTAAGTTTCTTTTATATCACTGTTGCTTAACCACATGGCAGCTCTGATAATACTGATAATATAATGCATTACTAAATGCAAACACATACATACTATATATATATATTTTTAGATTACTTTATCATATAAAAAACATTCCTTATTAAAATTTTTACTAAGCATATATAAAACTGTAAAAAATGAATATAATAAATAAAACAATTACGTGAGATTTTTACACTATGTTGGAGTTGGTGGAATAAGGTTAGCTAATTCTCTTCCAATACACTGAACTCCAAACATGGAACCTGTTGAAATGATTTTTTGTTTACCAGCCCTGCACTGCTAAAACAGAAGTTGAATATTGGC
The DNA here is from genome assembly GCF_054136105.1 of Typopeltis vanoorti. Classification (NCBI taxonomy): domain Eukaryota; kingdom Metazoa; phylum Arthropoda; class Arachnida; order Uropygi; family Thelyphonidae; genus Typopeltis; species Typopeltis vanoorti. The sequence goes on along the minus strand of NC_143563.1, from coordinate 80,171,273 downwards.
TGACTTTTGTTTTCTACCTAACCATCATAATATACAGTAACAAGCCTTGGATGTGTGCTATATAGACTAGTATCATCAACTCTGATTACCATTTCAGTAATCATTGCCATCTTGTAAGAGAAATTCGAGTTTCTCTTTAGCCATGTATCCAGCATAAATCCCAGCATGTCAGAAAATATGGAACCCAAAATGGTTTGAGCTTTTTGCTGAATTTTTATCTATCACAAAACCAAATTCTGTCTAGTTCTTATCACTTCAAAACTATTTGACATTAGACTTCTTAAGCATAATTACTTTGAAATATTTGGAATTTATGCAACTGCACATTCCACTTTAAAAATTGAAGGTAGCATGGTGGAGGCAGATTATTTTTTTGAAGTTGGAGAAGGATTATTCAGAGTTAATTGTGAATAATGTCCAATTTTAGTATGGGGAATAAAATGCCAGTTTTTCTTTCTGAAATTGCAATGTTCAAATATATATTTTATGGTTGGGACAGGTGGTGTGTGTCTCTTTTCCTGATGTCATTCCTGCAATTCAGTTAAAAGCTTGGGTTTATGCCACTTGAAAACAGTAGTGGAATTTGCAGCTGTAGGAGCTAGTAATTACAGTAATCCCTCAGTTATTCAACCACAGTGGAAGAACAGTTTGCTAGTTGGATAGCTGAAGGTACAATTACATGATGCTGTATCAGAAGTCATTTAACACACTAACCCATTCAAGGGTCAGTTAATTGACAGTTATTTGAACAAGCCTTCAGTTAACTGACCCTAAAACATTAAAAGAGGTATTTGTTAGTACATGCTAAGAACTTTTTAACATACATTGTTTAATTTTTCAGGTGGATGATATCTCAGATGAATCATTTCTGATACGACATCAGAGGTGTGAAGAAGAGGAAAAGAAGCGATTTTTAGGGTTTTTACACCTTCCATCACATGGACGAGCTAGATTTAGAGGACGATTTGAAAGTAGAGCAGATAGCAGTGGTGCCAATACTCCAGACCCACCATCACCTCATCAACCAGATGTCCTGGGTCAGGATTCTAATTCTGGGCCTGCAGGGGGCCCTTATTCTCCTGCAATATCTCCTCCTGAGACTCCTATTCCACTTTCATTTTTATCTGATGATTCCCAATCATTTGCCTGTGCAACCTCTGTATCTCGCTTAGAAAGGAAGCGTGCATCAATCTTTTCAAAACGTGAACGATCCAGTGAAGAAACTAAGTTTCAAGAAATCGAAGATGTATATATTCCACCTTATGAACCACGTGTGTTTCCATTATTGGATGAAGAATATGAAGAAATGCTAAAAACTTCGCATCACCGTGAAATTTACAATCCAGTTGAAAACCTTCGCACTAAAGATCCCAGCAGTCCGGATTCACCTGGAAGTTCATCTAGTACAAGCTCAGCAATTGAAGAAGACCCAACAGACCCAGAGTGGACTGTCATAACACCTGATAAAGGACCACTGCAGTCTCTAGTGCTTAAATTAGCTAAGAGATAGGTTATAGCACATTATTAAAAAAAATGGTTTAAAAATCTCGCATTAAAATCTTATGATACCCTAAGAAGCAGGGTACAGGTGAAGTGGAACAGGAAGACAGAGTTCAAGAGCCCTTCTGAGTTTCCTCAGAGTGTTTAGAGGAAAGCTAATGTTTTTATTTAAGGGTATCCGCTTGACCCATTCTTCGTTCTTTGCATCAGATTGAAATGTTTGGTCTTCACAGAAAAGTTATTCCCAACAAACAAATCGAATATCAAGTGTGTATAGTGCTTGACTTAATGGTGCACCTGTCAGGTGTATCCTCCATTGTTGGTGGCCTAGTGTTCAGTAGATATTGGTACCAAAAAATTATTGCCCTTCCTGTGATGTGTTGTTCTTTTCAGGTACTGAGCACTTCTCCAATGCATTATCACACTACTTCTGCATTAACTACAGCACCTGTTACATATACCAATGTAGCCAAAGTGTAATGTACAGTAACAGTGAATGTTCAGTTAAATTCATCTGCTGGTGAGTTATAGGGCACACCACTGTCATGTACTTATGTATATATTTGCTGTTTACTACAGTTTATTTTCTGCATTTTTCTTTACGTTGCTAGTGTAAAGTCAGTCAGATGATAGTGATTGAAAGTTTACTTTAATTTTAATGTCATTGTTAGTCTAGTTCATTACTTAAGAATTAGTTTGGATCCCTTCAAGGGTTGTTGTCTAGTGTTTTCATTACTGTTCATAGTTAACAGAGTAAGTAAACGAAAAATGTCATTCCACTTGCTATGTTCTAAGCTCATATGTATTAAAGGCATACCATTTGCACTTGTAGTGCTACATTTAGACAGTTTATTTGCAAGTATTATAACAAATCATTTGCATTTATTCAGCGTACATATTACAGTTGTCAGTCTACAAGCAGGGACAAGGATTTTTAGACAGAATGAATGTTGTTCATCACAGGATTTATTTATAAGAGTGGCTATTTTTAAATCACATTCTGTTTAAGATTCATCTTGTACGATTTCTATAATCTTTAATCAAAAACTAATGTAGATATATGAGTGAGAGAAACTAGATATAAAAAGGCCCCACACCCAGAGTCAAGTCTTTTATCACTTCTCAATTAGACAGTCCTTCACTAGAGAATCATAATTCCAGAATGTCAAATTTACATAAAACAGCATACACACACGCATGGTATAGTCAACTCTTGCTGTAGCAAACACCACTGCAGTAAACTGTTTCTCTATAACAAACTGTTAGCCTCATAGCTTTATGCTGTTTTATAGGAAATTCGTGGTAGCAAAGTTTGCACTTGACAAACTATTTCTCTGTTCTATGCAAATTTGCTATAGTGAGAGTTGGTTGTAATTATTTTATAAAACAGCTCATGTTTAAACTATACAAAATAAACAGATTAATTTTATACAAATTTGAAACTGTTTCTTGTTGCATATATAATAAGGAATGATCTCGAGTGTCTTCTGTATACCAGATATATTATAGCACATTCTAATAAACATTGCAATATCAGACTACTGGAAACTCCTGACTGAAGCCGTAGGTAGAATGCTGCTAAAAGAAATTTGCTATAGTAAACTATCTACTGTAACAATCTACCTGTGATTCCAGTGAGTTTGCAGTGTTGAGAATAAGCTTGTACCAGTATTAGGCATTTACATTTAACCTTTTTTTTTTTTTTTTTTTTTTTTTTTTTTTTTTTTTTCCTCAAGAAGAGCATGTTATTAATATGTATAAAACAGAAATTAAATCCAAGATATTACATATACAAAAATTTCTACTACTCAGCAATTCATCATATTTAATGAAAGCAGGATCTAGCAACTCTGATATTTATCAGAGCTGCTGGATCCTGCTAGAAGAGCTATAACATGATTATTTCACTCAACAGAACTATATAATGGTAGGATTGATTAAATTTTTTAGTTTTTTTGTTTAGTTTTAATTTTTTGACTGAAAGACTGAATAGAAACCTTGGTGAGAAAAAAATTGGGAAGCATAATCCAATATTAACCTACCAACTGCTAGCAGTATTATTACTTTTAATTAATCCTGCAAATCCTTAGATTCATTATTATTTATTTGTAAAGCCTCTTATTCATTGTATATCTCTCTAATATTATCTTCTTACCAAATTGGATATACTTGGATTTTTTTCACGTTAAATTTTAAACCTAATTTCTTGTCTCTTTACTCTTCCATTCTTTTAAGCTCATCCTGTAAAGAACTTAAGTCAGCTGAGTCCTTGCCTAACTTTATGTAATCAGCAAATAGAAATTTTTAGACTTCATGTTTGAAATGAAATCTATTAAAATATTCATAAATAATTTATGAATGTTCAGCAACAAACCCATGTGGTACCTGTCTCTTTCAAGACTACCCTCTGAAACACTACCACCCAAATTTCTGCCATCTTAATGCATTATCATTATCTGCTTGGCCCATGTTAATCCAGTTATCTTACTTTTTATATCTGTAAAAGCTTTTTAGGATTCACACTAGTGATTCTAGCTATTGTAAAAATTTGCTTTACAATCTTAAATAAGCTTGTTACTTTGATATCAACAGTTTTTTCCTTCAGTATTATGTCATTAAGTAAATCTTTTCCTTCAAGCACTGTTTTTTGTCTTATATCTGTCAGATATAAGACGAAAGCCCACAGAAAAAGTATTGACCTAATAAATCTGTCATTAAGTCAATACTCTTTCTGTGGGTTTTTCTTAGAGTATATTTCTTTGATTTGATTATTCATCCTACTATTATTACAGAATTGGCTTCTATTGATAATTATAAAATTATGCAAATTTCTCCTTTAGTGTTATCTGTTTTGTACTGGTGTGTCTTCCATTAAATGTCTGTCTTCCCCATTCATCTTTTTACTTCTCCTCGAAGTTGGCTTTTTGAAATTCCATACTTTAATTCTAATTTTTCTCCTTAGTCTTAATTCTGCATCAGAGGTCAAATGATTGCTATTACAGAGAAGTTCTGAGTAATTAATATGGTCCATCAGTAATTCCTCTGATGTTAAGAACTCCAAAATCCTATCCCCCTACATTAGCTTCATGTGCATGTTGCTTTGGATAACTCTGACAGTGTTCCTCAAAACATTATTACCCATTATATTATCAGCTCTTTCATTTTCCAAGTCACTCCATATCTGATGTGAAAACCCTCGTTAGTAATACATTTTCTGATCTCTTTAAGTAAATGATTCATAATATTATCACTACTCTTCCACTATGATAACATATTCCAACTTTTATCTGTATAGATTTCATGTTGAACGTTTTTTTTCACTTAGTTATAATATAAATTAAAGATGCCAAGAAATTATATTCCTTGTTTAATTCTTTATCCAAGTGGATGCAAACAAAATTTGCATACACAACTAGGCTACTTGTATATAGAGACTAATGACTTCACATCAGTTGCCTTAGTATTCCATAATGCAATGCATATATCCTTACGGACATGTATAATGCTATGCATTATGGGAAGGATCACTATCCAGACTGGTTTCGATCTTTATTGAGGTCTCATCACTTCTGGGTCTTTGGTGGTGGTGGTGCAGACCCAGAAGTGATACCAAGGTTTGAAGTAATTGAGAAGTAATATTTCTGTATACAAGTAGTGAAAAGGTCACATTACTAAAATACTCTGGATTAGAGATAGTGTTGAAAGTTTTTTCACTTGGTTATACTATAAATTAAAGATGCCAAGAAATTATATTCTTGGTTTAATCCTTTATCCAAGCATATAATTTCTTGGTATCTTTAATTTATAGTATAACCAAGTGAACAAACTTTCAACATCTCTCTCTAATCCAGAGTATTTTAGTTATAAGGTGTGGCACCTTTTGACTGCTTGCATATGGAAATATGACTTCTGCATTACTTCAACTTTAGTATCACACTCCACAGAGACACAAATATTCCCTATATTTTCTCTTTTCTACGATCCTTAGCCACCAAGTTTTTCCTAAAGACGTCCACACATCCCAACGATTTGGTTCAACAAGCTACAGCATACGATCCAACGGACATATTCAAATATAGAAGACCAAAAGCTATATTGGCCTCCTTTAGTGATGCATAATCTCCATGCCCAATCAGGGCGAGCATTCTGCTCATAAATTTTACCTTCACTGTAACCATAACAGATAGCGGGGAATATGAAAAGCATCTTGCTTCACCCCTAAAGACATAAATGTCAATTGTCAATTTAGTATCACTTATGGGCCTGGCTCCCACTGATGACATCTTTGATTTTGGGAAGTACTTTGGTTCTTGTGTTTCATTTGTTTTTCACTTTGATTTTATTTTAGTGGTGGTTTCATCCCCATTATCCCTGATTTTTTTTTTTTTTTTTTAAATAAATATTAAGATTGCTGGTAATGCAGTTAATATCTGCATTATGGGATTACTTTTGGCGGTATCACGGTTGCCACTTTATAGTAGCTCAAATAAGTTTTTGCTGGTGGTGTAGAATTTTTTATATATATATCATTGAATTATGTAATTCTCAGTCTTATGGCTTTTTTTAAGAATCAATGCAGAGACTTTAGTCTTTTTCCCTACCTGAGATAATGGTACCAATTCCACCAAGGGTGTGAATGCTAGGAATTTAAATTCCAGAATGTGACTAAGCAAGGCGTGGGACAAAGGTTTTAAAGGAGATGATGGTGCTAACAAGATTTACTCTTTCACCCCATACAGCAGAGAGAAATATTTAAATATAGTTAAAGATGTGGAAACAAGGGACAAACTGTTACAGGGTTTTACTTTTGAAGGCAGCACACATTATTCCTGTAATGATCAGAAGCTAGGTTAAAATAGTAAAAATCGAAAGATTTCCAGTGGAATATATGGAGAACAATAGTGAAATTCTTATACAGACATTCTCAAAATGGGATAAGATTAGTAACATACAAAAGGGTTTATCAGGTGAAGATTCAAACTGGTTTTCTGGTGATATCATCTTCACAATGGATGTTGAAGATGATATTTACCCTTACCAAATTTTGTCAACATCTGTACAACCTGAGTTATGGTAAACTATCCTGGAGTACAAAGTTATTGCCTGTGTTGTGGTTCATACGACCACTTGGGTGGTAACTGCCCCAAATCTAAATGTTTTAACTGCATGGAGATCAGACATATTGCTAATCAGTGTCTCAATCCCTGTCAGAAATGCAAAAATTCTGAATTGGTGGTGCACCACCACCAATTCAGAATTTCTGTTCAGAATTCAGAATTTCTATTCAGAATTTTCTGAACAGAAAATTCTAAAAAGGACAGATGTTAACCTGTCCTTTTTAGAATTTTTACTGAAAGAATGGGAACGCCAGTAGAGCCAATTAGAATACCAAACATATCAGAGAGGCACAAAGAAGAGTTCCTAGTTCAGTCTAGTAAAGACTGCATTTTTCAACAAACTACACTTGGTAAAAATCACAAAAAAGTGCACAATCAAATCAGCTAGAAATTAGCCCCAAAATTCCAGAACCTTAGCAGCGACTTTCCCAGTCAAATATGGATGGAACAACATCGGTTGAAATTACCAATAATGAACCTAGTATAACAACTGAACAGATACAAGATGAAATGCAAAATCATGAAACTGTTCTACAAGAAGAAACCAAGTAAGACAGCCGAAAGAACTTAATATGCAGATAAGATCATTAAAAAGGAAAGATGAATTAATAAAAAAACATTGAGGATAAACAAAAAAAAAAATTTTAAAAAGGAACTACATCTAAAAGAAGTAATAAAAAATGTAAAGATGGAGAAGGTTGCAGATTGTCAAATGAAAACTCTTCAGGCCCAGACGAGTTTATGGACTATGAAGAACCATCTGATGCTTATAAAGGAAAGGCAAGAGATACAATTGAAGAAAAAATAAAGTTTATCTTCCAAATCAAGAACAATAGGCATTAAATTGAAATAATGGAAAGCAACTGTAAAAAAAAAACTGGAAAACAATTTACAAGAAGCAGGCTACACAGTTGCTCCTTCACAGATTGAAGACCTCATCAGTTTCATCCAAAATCTAAAAGTTAAAGACTTACCACAGACACTTCACTAATCATTGCATTGCCTCATTAAATGTATGAGGATTCCATAGGGAAATTAAACAAGAAACTATATGGAAACTTATGCTACACGATAATATCAGGTTTTTATTTCTCCAAGAAACATACTTCTGCGGATAAAAACTTTATCAGATAGATATCCACTCTTTTCTTATTGGAGCTTTGAAAGATTTAACAGGGGGCCAGAGTAGGAGTTCTTATTCTTGCACTTTTTGGTTCATTCTGTAATATCCAAAGGGATGCAGAAGGGAGTATCTTAACAATAGACTGGAAATACTGTGGATGTGTAATAAGGTTTATAAATGCTTATGCTCCCAGTGGAACAGTTACATGAAAATTCTTCGAGGAATTGGAGCCATATTTATACAGTGCTCACTACATCATAGCAGCTGGAAACTGGAATTGTATTGAAAACCCCACATTGGACAATTGGATGACACCCCAGGAGTGGAAAAGTGGGATATGCACAGTTAAAAACATGTTTCAGCAATGCTCGACTAGTAGACATATGGAGGATTCGCAATCCTAATCTCCTGGCTTACATGTACATGAATCAAGGTATTGGTACCCATCTTGATTGAATTTATATCTCTTCTTCCCTTATAAATAGGATAATTCAGATAAAACATCTTTGCATCAACATGTCAGATTATAATCCAGTTCTACTTAAGTTCCACTGCATGGAACAAGTAGAGATCAGTTCTGGACTATGGAGACTTCCACCAAATTTTCCATTGATCTTTTCAACTAAATTCCATTCAACTTGGAATAATGTTACATGAAATTGGGATATGTGATTAAAATTCAAGCAAACAGTTAAACAGAATATGATGGAATGGGGCTTTCCTCAAAAAAAAAAAGTTGAAAGACCTGTATAAAGGGAGAAGCTGGTTCGTAACAAACCTGTGCAATGGTATAGAATGTTGCAACGTCATTAGAAACATTAACATAGAGATAGAACTGGAAAGGAAATTTAGGCTGCCCTCTTAGTCCATTGCTCTTTGCACTGGTTCTTGAACTTTTCTTACAGGAAGTCAACAATACACATGCTGTGTGAGGAATAACAGTTCTTCAACTATGAAGGAAAATAAAGTATTAGCATATGCCAATGTGTAGTGGACACTTTGAAGGATAATGATTTCATATATATCTTTTTTGGTATTTTGGAAAAAATTAGCAAGATCAGTGGATTAACTACTAATGCAGACAAAACAAAATTAAAGTTTTTGGAAAGTGGAATCTTGGAGGACTAACCCCTAAGAGAGAGAACCCCTCATTATACTTGGAATTCTCTTCTCTACTTACCCAATATTACCAGTTCAAGAACTTTGAAACCTTAGAAGACTGGAAAATAGGACCACTTTTCTTTTCTTCTAAATTCATAGTACTCAAAACAATAATCTTTCTTGCTTTGTTGTACATAATAAATATTACAGACATCATAGAAGCTGAAGAAAAGCAATTATATAGTAAGTCTCTGCAATTTTTTTGGTCTAGCCAATACCAAGAAGTTAAAAAAAGAATTTCTTCAACTATCAAACTTCTGCTATTTAAGCAATACGGCTTCAAAAATCCATAAAATATTGCCGATGTTCTCCGGTACTACCTGGGTTCTCATCTTCCCCTGTTTGGAGTAAATGATTATAAAGGTCCAAAAACTGAGATTGTTCCTAATTACTACAACACTCTGGCATTGACATCTTTTCCATTAAAAAAAAAGAAGTAAAATTTGTATAGAGAAATCTTTGATCTCTTTTGCTGCAAACTTCCACAGTTGGGTACTGACAACACTTTGTTTCATAACTTTTTGAAGCTCCAAGGATACCTTAACAAGAGGGATGTTGCTTGGAGAATTGCATATGGCAGCCTTTCAGTCAATTCCATCAAATGGAAGTACTTTAACATTGGAGATCCAATCTGTGACATCGGTTACCGATTGGAAACAGTAGAACATGCATTCTACACCTGCCCTCATGCTCTCTGCATATTTGGAATAGATTATGTAATGTGTTGGGCATTCCATTACTTACAACAGAACAGTTTTTTTTTTTGCAGTACTTGCCACCTGTCAGCAGTGGGAAGAGAATTTTGATTTTTTTATAATTAATGAATTAAAATACCATTTATGGAAGGTTAGAAAGAAACATGGATTTGAAAATCAGCAATGTCACATCCAAATGCTTCATAATATTGTATTGTGGAAATTTTATTGTTCAGTCAGATGATTTTTGTAGTTAGAAAGAAGCATTTTAGGAGATATTAAATTTTTGACTAGGTGGTATAGACCACCTACATTATGCAGTATTCACCAGGGGGAGATAAAATTCTGTCTGTTTTTGCTATGAGAGGTTTCTTAAATAGTTCTATCATCTTAATTCAATGTGGTCTTGTAGTCATTTGCAGGGATTACTGGAAAGCAACCCCGTGCAGAGAAGACCAACTCAAGGCGGATAACAGATAAGGCTAACCACCTTGGTATCAGTCATCTTTGCACTTCAGTTTCAGTTGGTCATTCATCTATGTTGAAATTGGTGAAAAAGGAAAACTGATAGCCTTTGGCTATATGATGATATAAAAGAAGCTAAGACCTCTCTCTCTCATACTATGTCTTCTTTCTTCTAAGGCTCTCTTGCACCCTTATACTAACTACTCTAGGCCTATAATGATCATCCCTTTACTTTTTCACCTCAATTGAGTTCGTGTGTAGAGGCTTAAGTGCTGTGAGGACATCATGTTGGAGGCTTAATGGATTTTTTACAACACTCAAAAAGAATTAAAATAGAATTTAATACTTCCTATATTTCGTCCTAGTCACTAGGACATCTACGGGGATTACAAAAACAGTTAATGTAACATACACAAATAATAAACAATACTGAGCCCAACAACGTGGGTGACACTAAATTCCTATCTAGTTGGAGCGCCCTCTAAGGGCAGTAGTAGGTGGCCTGGAATGTAAGGTGGGACCTCTGGTGATGAGTGTTTCCCAAATCTTCGGAAGCTTAATACAACCGTATTTATTCAGATTTGGTTGGTTTTTGAGAGCTGCTGCTGCTGCTTCCAAGAAAAGTCTCTCTTTCTTGAATTTTAAGCTCAGTAGTGAGGATGGTTCCACTGGAACAAAGATTGTGGGCTCTCTTGGTAAGAGTTTTAATAATGCCAAATTGTTGAGAGGGGTGGTTAAAACTCTTACCAAGAGAGCCCAGCTCCCTCCTCTCTCTCTCTCTCTGCCTGGAGTTTACAAAGTACCTTGTTCCTGTAAGCTGGCTTACTTTGGACAGACAGGCAGATCAGCATCCACCTGCTTAGAAGAACACAAGTCTTACATCTGCAAACACAACTATGGCCATTCAGGCTTGGCTGACCATGTTTTGGATACCACCCAAAAGGTATCTTGGAAGAAAACCACCATGCTCCACCACAGCAAATTCAAGAAAGAGAGACTTTTCTTGGAAGCAGCAGCAGCAGCAGCTCTCAAAAACCAACCAAATCTGAATAAATACGGTTGTATTAAGCTTCCGAAGATTTGGGAAACACTCATCACCAGAGGTCCCACCTTACATTCCAGGCCACCTACTACTGCCCTTAGAGGGCGCTCCAACTAGATAGGAATTTAGTGTCACCCACGTTGTTGGGCTCAGTATTGTTTATTATTTGTGTATGTTACATTAACTGTTTTTGTAATCCCCGTAGATGTCCTAGTGACTAGGACGAAATATAGGAAGTATTAAATTCTATTTTAATTCTTTTTGAGTGTTGTAAAAAATCCATTAAGCCTCCAACATGACACCTCAATTGAGATCGAAACATGTAAGGGTATGTGCATTGCATTGTGCGATACTAAGGAAATTGATGTGAAGTCATTAGCCTTTATATACAAGTAGCCCAGTTGTGAAGTGACTTCATGTGCAAACTTTATTTGCATACACTTGGATAAAGGATTAAACCAAGGATATAATTTCTTGGCATCTTTAATTTATAGATTCCATGGTTAATTATGCAGCACTATCTTGAACTCCTGCTCAAAATTTAGACTATCCTGTCCTGATAATCTAAATCTTCCCTGATAAGCAATAACATGCCTGTTTGGTCTCTTTTGACAATGTTATTGTTATGCTAAAAATGTGTTGCTGGTGTTCTTCCACATGAAAAAAAAAATAGATGGAATAGAAGTAGTTTGGCAAAATTTGTTGGAAGTTTATTTTGCACTTGGTTAGACTATAATAAATTTAGTTTAATCCTTTATCCAAGTGTAAGCAAACAAAGTTTGCATCTGAAAATATCTTCAGACTGAGGTAAGGTGTTACATCCCCTGGCAACTCGTAGCAAAGGTGGACCAAGCTCTCATTACTCCTTGTCTCAGTATCTCCCGTAATGCAAAGCACATCTCCTTGCGGACATGTATACTGCTATGCATTAAGGGGGGGGGACACTACCCAGACTGGTTTCGACTTTTATTGAGGTATCGTCAGTGGGAGGCAAACCCAGAGTGGTGATACTAAGGCAGAAGCGATGGAGAGGTCATATTTACCTATACGAGTTGCCAACCGGTGTACCACCTTATTATTAAATTACTCTAGATTTAGAGAAAGATGTTGGAAGTTTATTTTGCACTTGGTTAGACTATAATAAATTTAGTTTAATCGTTTATCCAAGTGTAAGCAAACAAAGTTTGGGCCTGAAAATATCTTCAGGACTGAGGTAAGGTGGTACATCCCCTGGCAACTCATATAGGTAAATATGACCTCTATTGCTTCTGCCTTAGTATCACCACTCTAGGTCTGCCTCCCACTGACGAGACCTCAATAAATGTCGAAACCAGTCTGGGTAGTGGCCCTCCCCTTAATGCATAGCAGTATACATGTCCACAAGGAGATGTGTTTTGCATTATGGGAGATACTGAGACAAAGAGTGATGAGAGCTTGGTCTACCTTTGCTATGAGTTGCCAGGGGATGTATCACCTTGCCTCAGTCCTGAAGATATTTTCAGGCACAAACTTTGTTTGCTTACACTTGGATAAAGGATTAAACTAAATTTATTATAGTTTGGCAAAAATTCTTGTGTTTTGCATCATCAAACAAAAGTTAATAGACCAAAAAAGATTATAATAGTTAACATAATGAAATATTTGGGAAGTGGAATAAGAGTGGAAAGCATGTATTTGCTATGAAGTTTTTTGCTGGTTTGTAGTCTGCTGCGAACTAATGGTAATCACATGCATGTTTTGTTTAACCATCAAAGACCAGCATGATGTAAAATCACCCTTGTTTTTTGTTGCACTGTTGAGGATATTTAATCATTTCAGCAGACTCCCAGAATGCTTTTGAGAAAAAATCTGTAATCTATGTGGAGCATTTTAGCTTATTGTCATAATACTCGATGTTTGGTTTTAGTAGTATGTACAAAGTCCTGATTTGTTGCTTCTTGTTCTCTATATCCTTGAGGTATTCAGATTGGTGACTCTACAGATGTGTCTAAAAATGATAAAAACCTGTTTACCTCCAATTAAAAAATTAATTTAATGAGGGTGAATATTATTCGGGTATGTGACAAATTCTTCTAATTAGGTAGTAGAGTTGGGCCAAACTTTAGGTTATGTTCCTTGGTACTGCATAGCTTTCTCTTCAAACCACTTCATGAACAAATTTGCTAGCAAGGGGAGAAAGGGATGATAATTTTAGAATTCTTAGAATTCTAAAACTGCTCTTAATGCAATGGTTGAAGAGATCTACAATGGAATTTAATATTCTACTCAAAGCAGAACACTGATATTTTTCCCATCTATACTGATCGTTCAAGATCTGAGACATATGTTTGTTGTGCTGCTCTATTTCTTGACTTTATTACATCCAGTCAGATCTCACTTAGTTGCAGCAATATATATACAGTGGAGATGCATGCAATTCAGCTTGCACTTGTGCATATAAAACAAAATCGCTACCAAAAGTATATAATTTATACAGACTCATTGAGTTCTTTACATGCCATCTCGTAGGATATATAAATTGTTTTACCCTTAATTTTGTTCAGCTGTGCTGGATTCTCAGCCACATTGGAATTAAGGGAAATGAGACTGCAAATGCAACTGCTAGATCATCTTGTATCTTTTCGGAGTACTTTTTGTCACTCCTGTAGACAGATTATAGACATTTTATAAGATCATTGTTAATAATCTGTGTGTTAGGGCTTATGTGCTGGAAACTCGTAAATCTGAGAAAGGATTATTTTTTAATTCTTTCTCAGATTAAAAATATTTTTAATCCAGTGGTGGTCGTCATGACAGGAAGCCTGACAAATAAATTGCATGAGATTAAGCCTGAAATAAAGCATTGGCAGTCAAGTCAACACAGAAAGGAAGAAGCTCATCTTTCTAGGTTCCATATAGGTCACGGTCATGTTATATATTCTTATTTATTGAGCACTGATGACACCTATGTGTGAAAAATGCAATATGTCTCATTTGTGAAAAGTTTTTTTTTTTTTACTACTACTGAGCTAAGTCACATACAAGGGTGGTCTGAAAAGTTCTCTGCCTAACAATGAAAAAACGAATGTATAATTTCAGAATTATTTTTATTTATCAACATAATCTCCCATAAGACTAATACATTTATTCCAGCACCATTATCCTATCCCTGTAGTGGTTCTCAGTAAGATCTGCAAAATACCTCTCTACAGCTGCAATCACCTCTTGATTCAAAGAAACATGTGCTGAGGAAGAGTTTTAATTTTGAGAAGAGATAGAAGCCAGAGGGAGCCAAATCTGGGGAATAGGGTGGATGTTCCAACAATTCATAGTGCAGATCCCTTAATTTTCATATTGCAAAAAAACACCTTTGTGGGCAGGTGCAGTGTCCTGATGAAAGATGATTTTTTTCTTCTGCGAACTGGATCTTTTCTCGCATCTAGTTTTTCATCTAGTTTAGTTAAAAGATTGGAATAATGTTCCCTGGTTATTTTTTTACCCTTTTCAACATTATTAATAAACAAAATGCCTTTAGCATCCCAAAACACCATTGCCATGACCTTTCCTGCTGATGTAACTGACTTTGGCACTGAACAACCAGCTTCTGTTCACTGTTTTGACTGCTCTCTGGATTCTGGTGTGTAATGGTGAATCCAAGTCTCATCCATAATAAATCGACGCACAAAATCAGTTTTATATGTTAAAACGCTCCAAGCACTGTTCAGAGATTTTCATGCAAGTGAGTTTTTGATCTGCTGTGCGAAAGTGCACCACCCATCTTGCGCACAGCTTTTTCATTTGTAATTCTTCGTACAAAATATATCCTACATGTTCTTTTGAAATGCCTATAGTCTCAGCCATTTCATGCACTTTGACTTGCCGGCCATCCAATACCATATCGTGCACTTGATCAATGTCTGGTGTGTGTTACACTTTTTGGACATCCTTCATGTGGATCATCTTCAAGGCTGGTACAGCCCATTTATTAATTGTCGAGAATGAAGGAGAAGAGTGCCCATAAACTTTTAATGAACTTTGAATGAATTTCTTTTGGCATTAAACCTTTTACGAAGAATTTTATATGCTCAATTTTATCCATTTTAAGGAATACAGACAACACTTTTGCCTCAGACAGCTGTATAAAACAAACTACTTGATGGAATGATTGCAATTTCACATGGATGCTTATGACATGTACCAACTTAGAAAAAAAAAAAATCGCGCCGATGGTGTTGCCATCTATGTTCGAGGCTGGGAAGTTTTCAGACCACCCTTGTATGTTCAAGCAGATCTTATCAGATTCAGATAATTTCCATTGTTTTTGCTGACAAAGCATTCAACCTTTTTTGGCAATGCCTTCTACTGATTGCAAAAAATCTAACTTTTTAAAAAGAATTTTAAATCAGACACATTTCATTATAAATTCTACTGATATGCAGGCCTTGCTTTGCTAAATTTAAACTGTTATATGTACTATTTTATCTGTTTATCACTGCTTTTTATTACCTTCAGTATACCTTTGATCTTTGGTTTTGCACCATATGACCTTTGCTGTTCTTGTGCCAATAACCTAATCAACCAACCTACTGATTTCTCTCTTATGCCAGCCTGGCTGGCTGAGTGATTAGCATATCCGCTCTCAAGCCAAAAGGCTGCAGGTTCGAATCCCACCACGGGCATGGATTGTTTGTGATTGTCTTTGGAAATACTAGTGGTGGTGGTCGGCAGTAGATGGCGTTGGTGTAGTTGCGGTCAGTTGTTGGAGTGAGTGATGGAGACAGAGTTGTAGAGAAGGTGCCCCCCCTTGATGAGTCTTTGGACTCCCTGGAGGTGTCTAATAATAGTAATTATTCCACATACGTTTATTCATCTGGCTCCACATAATACTAATTTCGATTATTCTGTTGTCTATTTCCATATTTAATTTGCCATCTTTACTAAAAAAAAAAATTGTTCCTAAATAGCCAAAACACTATATTTTACTTGTTCTGTAGGTTTACCATTAAGAATGCAATTGAAACTTTCCATGTTTCTGCCTCTTTTCATAGTTTGTTTCTTTTTGTTGCTAACTTTCAAAATTTGTTACAGCTGTTATTCACTTCAGTTCAAGAATCCTGGAGACTTGCACTGGATTTGTGGAGGAGTATATAATCTGTATAAACAGAGAGATAATTTTGATATCTGATTCTTATATTGGGTTTAATGCACCTTTGTTTCACACCTGATTTTATGTCGAGTCACCTTCCCATACTTCCTTTAATTCTAACTGTTCACAATTTAACAGACTGTGTATTGCTCTATATAATGTTCCATTCTAACACTAACAGTCTTTCTTTTGACACCTTGTCATATCCTTTTTCCAGATCTATAAAACTTTAATACAAATCTTTATTATATTACAGCAGTCATGAGATCTCAGCTCACGAGGTTGTTCTCTCAAGGCAATTTTGGTTTTTATTGTGTTCATTGCAAAAGACAAATTCATGATACATATATATTTTTCACAGACATATAAATACATATATGTATTTATATGTTTATATTTAATCTTATTCTGTGTAGTCTAAATATTTCATTTATTTTGAGGCTTTGATAGCTTTTTGTAAAATATGAATATATACTCCTGATTGCATTCATCTTGTCTGTCACTGCTTCTTTCATTTAATAGTCTTTCTTACTTGAAGATATCCAGAATATCTTCAGTTGTTTTCATGTCATCTCTCATTCCTTCCTCCATTTCTAAGCTTTTTTTCAGTAGCCTAAAGAACATTTATCACCATCTGATATTTATCTTCTACATATATTCTTACAAAATTCTTCATGTGACTTTTGTTTAAACACTTTTACACATGCTTTGCTTTCTTACATTTTTTTATATTCTCTTAGGATGTCTTTGACTTATTGGAATTTTCATTATGCCTTATTTTCCAGAGCCTGCCTCTTTAACTTGTATCTGCTATGGAGTCATGGAGTTCTGATTTTTCTATCCTTGCTTTTTCTTGAATAATATTCATATAGTTGAGTCTATAGTTCATGTGTAAAAGCTGCACAACTTTAATTCTTTTTAAAACTTTATTACATATTTTCTTTTCATCCTACTTATCCTACTTAAAACTAGTGATTTATAACTTCCAATTTTAAATGCCCCGAATACTCTTGTATCCTGAACTAGTCTTTCCAAGCGATAGAAAATATGAGGGAAAATAGTTAAGTAGAAGATGAAACTGCCATGTGAGTGTATCTTGTACTGAGGCAGAAACTCTTTGAAGACTCCATGGTAGCACTTAAACATCAAACAGCTAAAGACAATGTCATGACTGATTCAACATGAGTTGACTAGATATTTTTATTTATTAAGGCTAGGGATTTTTTGACACCTCATTAACATTAAAAGTAAGGATTTCCTAGCTTGTAAATACAATCACTTTGGGTAACTGAAAAGGTTTCTCTAATCTTATTGTAGATCTTACCTGATCTGCGCTACACCTCTTAATGAACATAATTCAGTTAATGCACTTCCTGTTTCACTAATAGTTTGAAATATAAAAAAATTAAAATCTAATAGCAAGAAATATTTCAGTAAATTGAAGTGTAAATAGATGTTTAAAGAACAAATTAACATAAACTGAATCCATATTAGTATAATTGAAAATCATCATTGAATACATCTCCACTTCATTCACACATGCATGAATGAAAGTAGCAGAGATGAAGCAAAGTTTACTAGACAAAAAATAGATAATCAAACCACCTTTTGTCTTATGACTTCACTAGATGTTATGTTGACAGGATCTTTAAATATTGAAGTTTCTCAGCCACCAGTCTTTCTGAGACTTTTTCAATTATATGACCACCATCCTTTTTTGCCAGAGATGCATCCAGAAGAATTTAAGGCCATTGATATTAGAGTGTCCTGCTTTCTGAGCTTAGAAAAGGACAGACTCTTCCCCCCCCCCCCCTTTGCTAACCTTGTGTCTATCAAATTCCCTGCTATCACACTTTGTTCAAATACATGCATATGTGCAGCTGTTTGCTGTGGAAAACATCTAGACTAAATTCCATAAACAATCTGGAATTGCTAAATTGCAAAATATTCTTTGGGGAAAAAAAATACTGTCTTACATAAAAGCAGTTTTTTTGGAGCATATAAAGAAAGATGGGAAACTTTGCTAGGTTGGCCAAATCTGATTAGAACTTATTGGCTTAAGTCCCTCCCCCTCGTGTGAAGAAGAATTGTTCTTCACACAGCTCACACTAATTATTTTTTAAAATATACAGTAGATGCTGCTTATTGTGATCACTTTGGGACAGCCACTTTTTGATAATAATAACAGCTGATAACATTAAGCAAAGGATATAAAAAAATTGCATCATTTATTTCAATTTATTGTTATGAACATTTAATTTAATTCATTGTTGTAAACAACTTTTTAATAAGCAACAACATAAAATTTATTTTAAAAACTTATCTAGCATTTCTGTCATGTATTTGAATATAGTAGTTCATGGATAAATTACTCATGCTTTTCGAAGTTTGTTGCTCTATGTTGCGGCGTGCAACATAGAGCAACAAGATAGTATTCATAGAGCTTGCATCTGGGTATTGGGTTGAGGAGTTTCTAAAATTTGTTCTTCTATACTTGTATTAGGTTCACTTTCTTCTAGTAGTTTAAAGTTTTCATCGGAAGCAGCTTGTCATATTTCTGACACTGTCATTGTAGCCACCACTTCGTTATCAAGATCCAACCAATTCCAAATTCTTCTGTTGACATACCATCTGGGGTTTTATCAAAAATTTCATTTGTAAGATATTCATATTCAAGGAGTTTCAGAGTTTGTTTTAAAAAATCCACCTTTTTGGAAGCAGTTTTCAGTAGTCTTCTGAGATTTGCTACCAAATGCAATATATCAAGAAGGGAAATCTTTTGTGATTGCACTTGCATCGGATTAGTCTTTTATATAATCAAGTTCAGCTATAATTCTCATGTGACCTTCCTTGCGATAATAAGCTTTAAAAGCTTGTATGATGCCTTGGTCACATGGTTGAATTAACAATGTAATGTTCGAAAGCAAGTAGATTCCTTTAATGATAAATTGTTTGTGTGTGCAGCGCAGTTGTCTGCTAACAGGACAATTTTTCGCTTTAATTTAAGATACCATTAAAATGGCATTAGTCATTCAGACATTTGCACTAGAACGGTAGTCAACAGGCAAACTTTTGACTTCTCTAAAACACCGAGGATTTTTACTTTTTCACTAGGAGCTCACCTTTCGTATTAGCACAACAAAAAACTGCTCTTGCTCTTTTGAAGATTTAAATCCTTTAGTACTTTCATTTTTAAACAAATAAGTATGCTCAGGGACTGCATGAAAATAGTCCTGTTTCGACTGCATTGTAAATATCCTCAGGAGAATATTGAGCAATAATTTTTGTCCACTCAGTCTTAATCCATCAGCTGATAAAAACATCAGCACTTTTTTCTTCACCATGAATACACTTGTACACAACATTCTGTCGTGTTTTCCACCTGTTAACCCATCCATCAGTTGCGATGAAATTTTCTTTGCCCATTGTTTTTGCAATTTCTGCTTTTTGATGCATCAAAGGTCCATTAATCGAAGCATTCTTTTAGCGAACATTACTAAACCAAATTTTTAATGCTGATTCAACTGGAGTATCCTTACCAGATCGGGCTCTCTTCCAATCCATGTTCTCATTAGTAAGAGCTGAAGTTTCAGTGTTTGATCTGCTTTTTAAGATCTTGCACAAGAGTGGTTGTGAAATTTTTAAATGTACAGCTGCACTTGATTCATTTTGGGCAACCTATCATAGCACTCCAAAATTTTTGCTTTTCTTGAAAAGATAAATGGTGTGTTTTGGGACTGACTGATTTTGATAACAATAGCCAATTTGATAATATCAGTGATCACAATAAGTGGATTCTACTGTATATAAAAACATTGGGATTTCAGATCAGTTTTGACCATGCTACTCCATTTATGTCTGACAGACATTCTCGTTATTGACTATTGAGTTGTTACTTGTGCCTTGTTTAATTTTGAATTTGTGCTGAAGATGTGTTCTTAATACTTCGGCAAATTTTATGCATCTCATGTATGTTCCATTATGTGCAGTAATAACAAGGAAATGTAATTAAGTCATTAAAATTTTAAATTTACTAGTTTCATGCATCTACAAAGAACTGGGCTTCATCAGGACTTAATAAACATCAAAAATAAATAAATAGATAACAAAGTTGTCCAAATGCTGAAAAACAGGTTACCACTAAAATAAATAAATTCATGTGAACAAATACCTTAAAGTTGCATATCATTCGTTAGCAGTCTGTCATTAATAATAGAAGGTGATTGTATAAGTCCTCGATTTTCATGCAGTGATCCATATGATGTTTATTAAGCCCTAATGAAGCCACCAATTCTTTATAGGTGTACAAATCTAGCAGGAATAAGTTTAAAATTTTAAATTAAATTTAAATTTCCTTATTGCAGCATGCTCTTTTGTTGTAAAACATTTTCTCTTAAGTATGTTCCATTATATTAATTTTTATTTCAAGAGTTATATTTCTATTCAATGAAATATTCACTCCTTGTATTTGTATGCTATCTCTTCCTTATGATTTATATATATATAAAATTAAAATTTCCCATCGGGGTCACATGTTATAGGTCTACTGTATTTATATACAGTAGAACTATAACAATATCCTGTTAGATATTACGATTCTGTTAATTTTAGCATCACATTGCATGGTCTCAGATTTATCATGCATATTACTGTTTCTGTCAATAATCAATAATGACTCCATAATCATGGTAGCAGGTGTGTGTATTTTATGCTTTTCCAGACAAATGATATCATATCATCTTATTTGTGCATAAAAGGCCAATTTCCAGAATGTAAAAAAAAAAAAAAAAATTGTATATTGATCTTTAGGAGTAAATGAGGAGTAACAAGCTTGATATAAAGTTCTCTAAGAGATTGTACTTTTTTGAAGTTTTTGCTAAAAAAAACAAAAACTGTAGGCTTAAGTGTTGAGAGCAATGGGGAGAGATGACTATTTTGTAAACTATTTAAATTATAGCCATTGGGTAAAGAAGGTGCAAAGAAAAAAAAATTGGGGAAAGAGAGTAAACCAATATTTGGTTCTTGTTCTAACTTTTTTTTTTGTTTCTTTTTGACCGTGTCATTTAGAGATTGACATGGATGAAATATATGATCCCTCATGCACATTGTATCTATGATATTTCAGTGTAATATCCATCGTATTACACTTTTAACATGCACTTTGCATCCATAGCAACTTTGATGTTTATACATGTCAAGGCTGGTTAAGCTGAGTCACACCAACTAATGAAATTTGTTTACTATATAATCGTGTCCAGTAAGAGAGAGAGAGAGATGCTTATGGCCTTTTTCTTGACCATTAGTATTAATAAATTAAAGACTTAATTCGGTATATTAGTCAAGTAAATAATTATTTACTTGACTAACATACAGAGATGCTTATTCTTATCCCTCCTAGACATTTTCATCTGGTGTGATAGTTCAATATTTGTTTGCTGTGTGATATATAGTGGTCTACTAATGGACTCACACTAAAGGCACAAGCAAAGAATTGGGTTGTTGCAAGTTGACCAAACTTCATAGAAATTCAGATTGTAGTTGCCTGTATGTTAGCATGTTACACTGAAGTGATTTAGCTCAATAAGGCACCAAATTGGGTATTTTGTTTTGGTTAGCTTAAAAATATCTACAGTCCAATTTTTAGGCCTAAACAGTGGTAAATCAGATGTCTCTCTTTTTTTTGGGGGGGGGGGGGATCCAGCTTCATGGCATACCCTGTTAGCTTATGCTTATTTTGAAAAGTACTGAAGAGTTGTGCATCTACAACTGCGATTTAAAAGCTAGTTTATCCAGAATCCATACAGCCCATACTGATCAAAATTCGTTGCAATTATGAGCATATTCTGTTATTTTGATTAATCTTCAGTCTTAAAAGCTCTAAGCATGTTGTTATATATTTGTCATCAAATTCTTGACTTGTGTCAGGAATACATGTAGTATGTATAGTTATTGCATGATTACGATCAGATAGTACTGCAGGATGTTTGTATTATTAGCTTCCTATCAACAGTTTTCTTCCAAAACTGTTGGTCTTTATTAATCTATTTTTTAGGTCTCCCATATGGCAGCATATAACATTTTGGTCTTGTATGTAAACTAAGTCATTCTCTCTCTCATTCTGTTTAAGCGACAATATCATCTTAGCTTCTCTGCTTACGTTCTTGAATGTTGATAATATCTAAATTTTGATATGATTTTGCTATTGGTACTGTCTATTTACTTCCATTATTTTTCTCAAACTATCATGTTGGTCTTTATTCTTATACAGGGTGTCCCAAAATTCATGCAAGATTTAAATTTAGCGCCATTTGTGCGGTGAAGTGTTGCCAACGAGAAGAAAAAGACAGCGTGACAGCTGACAGTTCAGGGTTATTAAAAAGGGAGCGCTACACGAAAGAACAACGCATTTTCATTGTTGGGCAATATTTTAAAAATAATGAAGGTTTGGCAGCTACAGTTCGCAATTTTCGTACAAAATATGGTCAGAATAGTGATTTAACTTCAACTGTGAAAAGATTAATTAAAAAATTCAAGGAAACTGGATCAATTAGTGATCTTATACACTCTGGCCATCCTTCAACAAGTCGTTCAACAGAAAACATCGAAGCAGTTCATGAGAGTGTTGCTGAGAGTCCAGGAACATCAATTCGGCACCGTGGTCTTGAATTGGGCATTTCGAGAAGCTCTCTACAGCGTATTCTCACGAAAGATTTGCATCTTTATGCTTACAAAGGTTCAATTGACTCAAGAACCGAAGCCTACTGACCACACACAGCGAGTTCGTTGAATGGATTATGGAACAACAACAAGTGGATGCTTATTTTTCGAACAAAATCATCTTCAGCGATGAGGCTCATTTTCATCTTGATGGCTTCGTTAATCGACAAAATTGTCGCATTTGGGGTTCAGAAAATCCATGAGTGATTGTTGAGAAACAAATGCATTCACAACGTGTCACTGGTTGGTGCGGATTTTGGGCTGGAGGCATATCGGTCCATTCTTCTTCGAAAATGCGGCTGGTAAGGCAATAACAGTTCATGGTGCTCGCTATCGCGACATGATAATCCAGTTTTTTGTGCCTGAATTGCAAGATATGGATGTGGGCGACATGTGGTTTCAACAAGACGGTGCCACATGCCATACAGCCCAAGAAACAATTCAATTGCTGCATGAGTCATTTCCCGGTCGTGTAATTTCCTGTTTTGGTGATCAGAATTGGCCGCCCAGATCATGTGACTTAACGCCGTTGGACTTTTTTCTTTGGGGTTTTTTGAAGTCTAAGGTTTATGCCAACAAGCCCACGACCACCCATGCCTTGAAGGAGGAAATTGAGCGCTGTATCAACGAAATTCAGCCACATTTATGCAAAACGGTCATGGAAAATTTCGACAAAAGAGTGCGTATGTGCCAGCAAAGCTGTGGAGGCCATTTACCCGATATGCTATTCCATGCATAACCCTATACTGTATACTTTATGAATCAATAAGAAATTACAATTTTTAATTAAAAACCTGTTTTCTATCAAAATTACTTCTTGCGTGAATTTTGGGACACCCTGTATATCTTTAGTCTTTGATCAACTGTTTTATTGCTAAGCCAGCGAATTCAAAGGCTAAAATTGGTTTGAACAGTCTTATTCAATATGCCGATTTCCTACCCCCCCCCCCCATCCTCCTAAGTATTTAAAATACACATTTGTTCCCATATCAGGCAGAATGGTTTAAGCATATTCTTTTTTTAATCTTTAAGTTGCATATGTGTATTATGATATTATCAAAGACAAACATTTTTTTGATCTCATAAACAAGGGTGAATTACTTTGTCTCAGATGGAGATAATGAAGTTTTCTTTTCTATAAAACATTTTTCCTCCCACAAAGCATGGTGTGATTGATAAACCTTCAGTGAGAGATTTCTTTGGTTGCCTTAGCATTAATACAGCTTGCAATGGGCATTAACAGTATCAGTTGCTAGCCTGTTAAAAAAAAAAAAAAAAAAAAAAAAAAGTTGAAACTGTTTTCTAGTTTAACTTTATTCAGTACTAGCTAAAAGACCATATTTATCAGTAATTATTATTATTATATTATATCATTGGATAATCACTTGGACTATTATGTGCAGGCCTAGTCTCCTGGTTTCCATGAAGATTCTGATACAGTGGAGAGAGTGTAAAAAAAAAAAAGTGAATATTGGGATTGAGAATTTGTAAACTGCAAACAAGAGGGAGATGGGTTATACGATTGAGATTTACAAATTTCTGAAAGGGTCATATATCGAGTGTATGTTAGATGAAATTTTTCATTTTATGGAGAGTTGGGAAAGGACAAGAGGGCATACTTGCGAATGGATATCATCAAGAAGGGGTGAAACCTTGAGTTTTCTCTTATAGAGTGGTACATGATTGAAATGGATTGCCATTGGATATGGTAAATGCAAGTAGTATGAATGAGTTAGAGAACGGGTAAGACAGCTTATTGGCGCATGTAATATGTGGCTTCCCTCGATGAGTCCCCGACTCCCTGGAGGTCTCTCTTAATAATAATTATTGTCAATAATTTAATCAATAATAACATTGTTAAAGACCTCCAAGAAGTTAGGCATTCATTGAGGGAGGCCATATATCACCCACACCAATTGTAATACTTTTCTTACATTTATTCACACTATTTGTACTTGTCACTTCCAAAGGCAATAATTTTAATCATGATGCACTATTCAGTGAGAGAAAAATGCAGCACTAATTCCTTTTTTTGATTGTATCATTTTCAACTTCTGTGGATATCTTTTCCCATTCCTAATCTACATTCCACGGTCCCAGTGTCATCTTTAACACTTTCCTTTGCATCCCCCTCACTATAGCTGCATCATCTTGGAAACCATGAGACCAGATATGCACACAGTAGTCCTGGTGAGGTCATGCCAAAGTCTTGCAGAGGCAAAATGACTTTTTTATCCTTGCATCTTACTGTTCTTTTTTGGAATGTATTATCTTCTCGGTTGCATTTGCAATTTTTGATATATGGTCCCTTAAACTTTAAGATTCCTAGTCAGTTTAGTTTCTTTTAGCATAATCCCACTTATATAATATGCCTTTGGCTTTCTCTACACCAAAGAGCTTAACTTTACATTCACTAATATTGAACTGGCTGTCATTTTCACTTGTCCACAAATTCATCCCAATTCATATCATTGCAAGCACCACAATGATATGATTGCAAGACTTGCATGTTATTCACAACCCTGATTATCCTGCCTATCTTTGTATCATTAGCAGACAGCTCTGTCTCTAGTCATATCCTTCCCAGTTTCATTAATGTAATGAATAACAGACCAAGAATTGATCCTTGTAGTAGCACACTGCTGGTCACCTTAAATCTTGTAGACCCCCTGCTCAACACACACACATCCCTTTTTTATATCTAACAGTATCTGTCATTTAACCATCCTTTTATCCATTGCTTATAATCTAATCAAATATCTCCTGACTTATGCAACTGCTTTCCATGCTATATCTCTCAAAAGTATCATGATATAGCCATTTCCACTTTTCTAAGTCAACTGTAACATGATTATAAAATAAGAGAAAGTTGCTGAAACATGGCCTTCACTTAGTAAACCCATGCTGTTCTTTATGAAGTATAGTTTCTCTGTCAGTCCATTTCTATATGTAAACTTTACCAACTTTTCAAACCATAACCAATACTACAACTGCTGAGATACTGGTAGGTGGATGGTTAGACATATCAGTCTTTACAATCCCCCCCCCCCTCCCCTTGTGCAATATTATTATCATACATTCTTTCCACTCCTGTGGAATTTTCCCTCTGCTGAAATTCAAATTTTACAGCTAGGTTCAGGGCACAGCCAGTTCAGCTGAACACACTTAGCATCCATGCTAATATCCCATCAGCCTCTATTGCTGAATTCTTATCCAGTTTATGCACTAGTTGTATCATCTCCTCATGCACCTTTCTTCATTTGTATGCAGTCTTTGGATTTATTCTTTCCCATTCACTCTCTGTTTTCCCTGTGACATAACGATAGAATTCTTTTGGGTTGCTTTTAGCTTGCACAGCAGTTTCTTTTCATAATCAGATTAAGCTTACCATACTGTACTTGTAATGCGTGTATCTTGTAATTTTCATAACTGATTATGCACGTGGTATTCCTTACGAATCATTACTCTCTAAAGTATGTCTTCCTTAGTAGCACTGTGCGTTAATTTCACTTTTACCCCATCAACATATTCTGACATTACATCACTCCGGTTTTTTTTTTTTTTAATTTTTTTTTTATTATATATATATATATACTTCCTACTATACCTTGCTCATATCCTTCCATCTAGCAGCTGATACCATGAGACCAAACCTAGTATCCTGAATTGGTCATAATTGAGGGTACTATGCTTGTAGTTCTTGTGGTTTACTACTTTGTAGTTCATCATGGAAATTTTACATAGCCACATCCCAGGTCAGTACAGCATGATTACTGCCACTGACTGGAGTCTGAACTTTCACATCTTTAACTGAAACCACCTCTGACACTAATCAGGGCTAATGATTTCAAGTTGCTTCTGTTATATGCTATTTGAAGAGGTCTTGAAACAGTTCAAAATTCTGTTGATTTGTGTGAGAAGAATTGGGCCATAACCCAACCAATGTTCAAATAATTAATTAAAGTGACCCATGAACATACTGATTTGGTGACGTATTTCATAGTTACCAGCAACTGATCCACTAGGTCTGTGTCAGCTTTATGTGCTTTTGTAGTTCTGTTTGATTTTATGTCCCACTGCTCCTTTGATTTGTTTATTTCTGACAAATTAATTACAAATCAGTCTCTCATAATAGGCTTTCACTTAATTCAAGGCAAGGCATAATAACTGTATAAAAATATGGATTTTATTTTTGTTCCTAGGTTCAGGCTTTCATGACACCAGAATAAATTTCAGCAGTAGTCAATATTATATTATACAATTTTGCAGAGTAATAATTTCACTAATTGTCATCTTTTACATTTCATTAAATATTCATAGAGAATCAGATTGGTGATTAAAAATCAGAAATGTTACAATGCTCATAATAAATTAACTGAAAGCTTAGCTGTGTGTTTTTTTACTATAATGTGTAATTAGTGAGAAATCTTATTAGGACATATTACTTCTTTTTAAGATCTGTTGGAAACATTGCTTGAAGCATAACTGTAAAAGCCAAGTAAGAAAACTGACCATGTTAATCAGCAGGTGTTTCAGGAAGTAATAATAATATGTTGGCTTATAAAACATGAGAAATTCTTCAACTTACATCATTCCACTATCATGGAATATTGGGTGAAAAAAACCAATTAAAATTTGATATGAAAACTTAAAGATTATGCTCAAGGAGTATAGTGTGTGTGTATGTGTGTTCATTTTAATATAAACTGACTAAAAAACCGTGTAACAAATTGAGATTTATTTGAAAACACAACATGTTTCGTCGGGATTGACTTCATCAGGCGTTAAGAACATAGAAAGCTATTAAAATACACTGAAAAAAACATTGAGGCACTCTAAAGCTATAATATTCGACTGTAAATTACAGTTATTATGAACTTGAGCTATAGTCCGTGTTAAAGTTCTGTTGTTGTACACTTGTGCATGTGGAACCACACGATCTCCAGTATCTGATAGTAGAGCTGAAAGAGTCAGGCAAATTATAGCTGAGATTATTGTTCATATGAAGAGGGTCCAAGGTGATTTCTTTTGACTCGACAATGCAGCATTCTACCTCATCATGGCAAATATGTAGGTTTGAAGTTGTTGTCCAATTTACTTCATGTTGGCAGCTTTCGTTGGTGAATACTTCATGTTGGTGAGGATAGATTTCTCCGTTTGACCATAGTAAGGTTTTCCGCACTCACGTGTGACTTTGTATACACCTGGGAATTGTAGAAGGTTGTGAGATTGTTTGTAGTTGCTGAAACTTGATCTTATTTTTGGAAGTCGAGAAGCACGGTTGTATGTTAAATTTCTTTAAGATTCTACTCAGTTTTTTGGATAGTGTGCTGATATATGGCAAGGAGATATAACCTTTGGAGTCGTCCTGTGTCTCTATGTTGATGGTGGGATAATTGTTTGTTGATACTTTTTAAAGAGTAGCCATTGCTTTTAAAGGTCCATTTCAGATGTTGTAGTTCTTTTTTTAGTTCTTCATCTGACAGTACAGATCTTGCACGATTCGCAAGAGTTGATATAATACCCAACTTTTGTGCTGGATGGTGATGTGAGGACGCATGCAAATATCTGTCCATGTGTGTTGGCTTTCTAAATATAGAGACTTTTATTGATTCAGGCGTCTTGGTGAGTTTGACATCTAGGAAACAGAGGGAACTATTTTCTTCAATCTCCATGGTTAATTTGATATCCTGATGGAGGTTGTTTAAGTGGTTGAGAAACCTGTGAAGATTCTCAATACTGTGCTCCCATATGAGGAATATATCGTCCACATATTTAAGCCAAATTCTTGGTTTTAAACTAAAAGAGGAAATTGCCTTTTGTTCAAAATCCTTGAAAAAAATGTTTGGCTAATCTAGGAGAGAGGGGGCTTCCCATAGCTAATCCTTTGACCTGTTTATAAAGTTTACCCTTGAATTCAAAATAGCCAGAGTTTACACAGTGAGATAGCAGAGAGAACATTTTATTTGAAATCTTGTTCTTTAAAATTTAAAATATGGAGAACTTGTGTCGGAATGTTGGTAAAGAGTGCTATCACGTATATGTATGTGTGTATATATATATATATATATATATATATGAATAAATTTGAAAATTGATATCTTCATGATCTGTTTTGTATATGAAGAAATTTGAAAATTGCTATCTTCATAATCTGTTCTGTACAGATTAAAAAGGTATCAGTTTGTTCTCTGTACTTGTAACTGTAGAGGGGAATAGGCTGTAATAGGGTTAGAGGAGTTAAAATTACCAATACAGTCCTGATAAACAGCAGACACAGAAATATATTAAAAATAATGCAGTAGAAATTAAATCGGCTGTTATTGAGTTAGTGAAAAATTACCAATTGTTATAATTGCTATTTTTAGTGTTGACTCAAGAATTTTATGGATCTCTCAAGGAAACAATCAGCCCAGATGAGGTAAACAGATTAGTGATTTGCACAGGACTGTTATTAAGATTTAAAATAATGTGTAGAGTGAAAGAACTTTTTTAAATAAAAACTCTAACCATTACTAAGTGAAACTATAACCCTCAGTCTAGTATAGTATCTTAGTACCATAAGGGTATGCTAAGGGAAATCCTGTGCTGGAAATCAATTTATTTCATGCCTCCGAGTAAGCAATCAAAGGCATCATCACACTGAAATTCATCTACCACCTAAATAAATATCAGTTGAAAGTACATGGAAAGTAAATTTATTTTGATTCCTGTTAATGTTTATATATATATACACACACACAGTATAATGTTTTACATGTTATATATTTATATCCAACAAGAATAGTTCCAGATTGGGAGTTCTTTCCTTGAGAAAAACCTTATTTCTTGTGATGTGGGGGCCTCCATAGCTCATTCAGTATTGACCATACTTTTTGGTTGGAAAGATCTGGGTTCATATCCTGTATTTTATTTTTTTTTAATATAGCTCCTAACCACAAAAGATTATTTGTAATACAAATCTTTAAAATTACATTTGTGGTGTGGGCATGCTTAGGATTTTGTATTTTTACTTATTTTTTACATAAGCCAGAAACCCTGGTCTAGAGATGGAACTTCTTCAGACCTCCATTAAGCAGGGAGGTAGTAAACACTTGCTCATGAAAGCCATCTCTCACCTAATGACAATCACATTTATGTTGCAGTGGGATTCAAACCCACAGCCTATTAATTTTAAAGCAGATATGCTAACCACTTAGCCAACCAGGCTGGTTTATTAAGCAAATAAGATATATGAATGAAATGTTTACGAAAGTCACTCAACACTGTTACTCCACTGCTTGGTTAATTTTTTTTATATTTTTTTATTTTATATATATATATATATATATATATAGAATAATTTCATTTCATGTTGTATTTAAGCCTGTACTTTAACCTTTCAGTTGCTACTAGATTAATTTAATGTCACTTAATCTAGGCATAGTCAGCCTCTATTGAAAAAAAAAAAATCCTAATTTGATAAAAGTACAGCCATTCCTCAACTTAACATTCTGTTAACATTTTCACTGAATTATACATCACTCTATCATCCCATTCAGTGCAGGCAGAAAGAAAACCAAGAAGGTAACTATGGAAGACATGCTGGGAAAGTTGAATACCCCTCATGCAAGGAAGCAATAGTTTCAAATCTTATTTTAAATTAAAAAAAAATAATGAATACCGATATTCTGATATAAAGTGAAACTCAGTGTAGCCCTGTGAAATTGGTATTAGCATCCATAGCACTAGGCTGCCTGAAGAAAGCTGCTCTGGTTTGAATCTAGGCTCTGACTTTTTTTCTAACCACCCTGTAAACTCAAGGTAAATGACTGTTGAACCCACATGATTTCAAACATATACCTTACAAGTGACCACGAGATGGCTGCACTCTTGTCTGCCTCTTCCGTTTATTTATATAATTAGTAATAGCACTGGGCCAGCTATCACTGATTGGCTACAGTAATAATGTATTCTACTGTACTGTTGGTTTACAATTTTGTGTGAATGGAAATGTCATTGAAAAAATAAAATTTGGGGCAAGTGGCTGGAAGCAGCTCATCACTTTTTTCCACTAGCTCTTGAGTTAATCGATTTCTAGCATTGGAAAGTGTGGGTTTTTCACTCAGAAACTCAATTTTTTTCCATCCTATAAACTAGAAAATCGAGACGAGAACATATTACTTTAGGGTTAGGGACCACAGGATGGCGGCGCTTGTATACCTCTCTTCACCAGATACCACTTAAGATTAATGATAGTCTTATCATTGGCTAACGGTTGAAACTACTCCTCAGTCTCCAAATGTTAGGGCTAAAAAGGCTTCGATTTCTCCCTATGGCAAATAAATAAAAGGAGTTAGATCTTTTCTGTTTTCTTTGGAAACCATATCGCACACAAACACCTATGCCATTATACAGTTATGCTGAAATCACTACTTCGATTAGTAACTACGAGAAGGGAATTGCCGATACGGAGCCATGGAAGGTCTGGGCAAAGAGAATGATATAATCCCGCCTTTCTCAATCTTTTTACCTTGAAAGAATCCTTTAAATAAATAGTTATTTATTTAAATATTTTGCATATATTTATTGCATAATGTATGCAAAATATTGCATGCATATATATATATATATATTGCATAATATGATTATATAATATGTTATGGTTAAAGTGATAAATCCGGTTATTATTAATAATTACTGGTTAAAATGTGAATAATTTACGAGAATTAATCACTTTAACCGGCTAAAGTAAATAATTCTTAGAGGAGTCTGGTAAATGTAATTAAAACATCTTTATAGGTTTTATATAAAGGTTTTCATTCTCAATAGAAATTATAACAGCTTAGGTTAGGTTAGTTTATAATGAAAAAAGTAAGGAAAGTACTTTTGCACTCAATGAAATCATGAACTAAGCTAACCTAACCTTTATCGGTTGGAAATCGTTATAAACTAACCTAACTTTTATTGGTTAGGTTAGTTTATAATGAAAAAAGTAAGGATACTACTCTTTTGCACTCAATGAAATCAGAAAAATAGTAATTATAAATTAACCTAACTAACCTGGATGTCGAACGAGAGTGCAGTCGTAGTTTGTCGTGGGCAGATTAATTGGGATGAAAGATAAACGTTGTTTTGGGCCGAACTTAATGATTGCGGGCAGATAAATGATGATAACAAATAAAAGTTTTGGTCAGATGAATGGGGATATTTGATAAACGTAGTTGCTGTACCTCTTTCCTCATCAATGGAGCAAAACACTGATCAGTTCCTCTCTGATTTATCTATTAACCCCCATTCATCTGCCCACAACAACGTTTATCTTTTATCCCCATTAATCTGCCCAATACAAACTACGATTACACTTTGGGTCGACATGCGACGTTTAGGTTAGGTTATGATTTCTGATTTCATTGAGTGCAAAAGAAGTACTTTTTTTCATTATAAACTAACCTAACCAATAGGGGTTAGGTTAGTTTATAATGATTTCTGATTTCATTGAGTGCAAAAGAAGTACCGTCCTTACTTTTTTCATCATTATAAACTAACCTAAGCTGTTATGATTTCTATTGAGAATGAAAACCTATAAATAAAGATGTTTTTATTACATTTATCAGACTCCTCTAGGAATTATTCACTTTAACCGTTATATATATATATCGCGGAACTCCTGTTGAGTAACCCTGATGTAATCTAATTTATCTTCAGGCATATGAAACATACTGAGAAACACAAGTTGCTTTACAGATCTCAAGCTGTCGTTATCATTATCACCACGTTCCTAAATATTGGAATTACTATGCATGCGTGCATATATATATATATATATATATATATATTGTGTGTGTGTGTGTGTGTGTGTGAAAAGAGAGAGAGAGAGAGAGAGATCACAGTGTATTGAGAACGGTAATCTATCGAGGAAAGTGTAACATGTTTCATACTATTTCAAATGAGCAGATTTCATAAGCGGCTAGTCACATGAATGTTGATATTTACTTCGTTGGCCCAGTTTTCTATATCCTTTCTCCGTACTTACTGTATCTTAAGAAAGAGATCCAGCTTAAATTTGATTGAGTGGTTTAATCTGCTTTCCTTGATAAAGTTAAATGCTTGCATGTTTTTGTCTGTTTTTTCCCCTTATTTTTACGTAATGGTTATTAATCAGTCGAGCACTCTCTTTTCAATAACTTAAAGGTTCTCTTATGCTTAGTTTTACTCAACAAGATTCGCTACCGTGAATCTTAAGTCATAGATTGTCAATGAATCACTGACTACTCTTATTACAAGAGTCATTAGGACCAGATTTCGACCTGCGGTAACTTTAGTTGAATATTATCGATCTATAATTTTATTCCACAGACGTATGCAACAGCACGTGCGAGTGTGTGTATGGGAAATAAATAATATAAATATAATTGGGGGGGGGGGGCGTAAGGCATTGTTGCTTCCTCAGAGAGAATACCTGTACAAGTCACATTATACCGAATTTACCGATTTCGACAAAATTCGGAATATAATTATTTCTTAGTGTTGAAGATCCTTTGGCATTTTCATCACATTTGAAGCAAAATGGAGGATGGTAGTGTTCAGGAAGGGAAGCATGAAGTATTCGTAAAATGCCACAGACAACGCAATAAGTCACATTATTATTTAACCGATTTCGGCTATTTATTCTTCCGTTTTACGGGCTTCATCTAAAAAGTAAGTGATCTTTCATTAAAAAAAATCTCGTATGTAAAAAAAAAAGTGAGCCAAGTAGTGGTGAAGCAGAAGGTTTGCTATTTAAAAGCGACCATTTGGCTAATATTAGTGTTTTTATCATGTTAAGAATGAAATATCCCTCTGAAATTCGAGCGATACTATCACAGTGTGTGTTTGTGTGTGTGGAATGGGCGTTAGGTGGATGATACATTTCAGTCACAATGAAACTATTATATATACAGGTAACCCTTGCTTAACGTGGGATTTGATTAACGCGGCGAAATTAATTGTGGCAATCCCTTGATATACGCAGCAAGAGTTTTGATTAACGCGCCTTTAACCCTACGGAGCTCGCAGCTGATCTGACAGATACATGCAAAATGTTGAATATAAATATTCTTTCACAATTCAGTGTATAACGTGGAGGTGATGAGCAGCTGTGCATTCATATGTTACGAGTGATATTCCGCACTGTTTTTTGCTGTTAGTTTGGGTTAACACATGTTATGTAAAGGTTGTGATATTTGACAATAAATTGTATCTGAGAGATACTTCGATCTCCGATATCAGTATGATTTGGTTTAGTTTTTTTTTTATTCTTTATTCAATAATTTCTAGATTGTAACTGAAAATAAATAAACCATCATGTATTACTAAAATAGAGAGCCAAAGGCTTATTTATCATACATGTCCTCTAGGAGATGTGCTTTACATTATGGAAAATACTAAGGAAAGTGATCTGGAGCTTACTCCACCTTTACTACGAGTTGTCCATAAGGTTGCTTATGCTTGCATCCGCCGAAACGTTTAGTTTCTATATATTCGGCACGAAACTCTTGTAATTTCTATATTCGGTTATGAAATAATGTTGGATTCAATATCCACTTAATTTGTACCATTATGTACTATATTTGCAGTGTTTTTTCTTTGTTTTATTGCATTTTAGCACATACTAGTAATGAATGTATCTCTCAGATATACCGCGACCTACGCTGCAATTTTTACCACCGCGAGGGTTATATTTACCACGCAAAAACATGCAAGCCTCGTGGCGTGATGACGTCATTCCTCCTACGCAGTCTCCTACGAATTATTAATACAGTAATCGATCATGGACGAATTGTAATTTTTACCATTGATTATTAGATTTGAAATACGCGGTATCATCGAGGGATTAATTAACCGCGTATATCGAGGGATACCTGTATTTATTTGCTGCTTGAGCTCGCATATAAAAGTTCGATACATGGGTTCTAGATTAGTATCTTAGGATTATTTAAATTTTAGCCCTTGTGCTATTAGCGTGTTATAGGTTCACAGCCTTTCGTGGGTGGAATGTCCCCCCCCCCCAAAAAAAATAGTTTAAAAAAATATTTTTTTAATATTTATTTTTTGTGTTTTTTTATATTTTTTTATAATTTGTGTTTAAAAATTTAAACACAAATTATATTTAAAAGTATAATTTGTGTGGGTACAAAGTGTTTTCCATCACTGTGTTTTAAGTTGGACAGAAGTATCAGACCATACTGATAGCCCTATTTTCTTAACAAAATAAATTAATAAATATTCTAATTAGCAACACCTTAATGACATGATTCTATTGAATCGTGTACTACTTAGACAATTTTTATATGTTCAGGATATTACTGTTCTTAAAATATCTGACAAGATACTTATTACTACGTATTTTATCATATTACTGCAATTTCGAATGCACAAAAAAAAATTAAATGAAAAATACAAAAACGCTATAGGCTAGTGGTATCCACTATTTTATTTATTTTTTTTTTTTTCACAAGAGCCTTCTTCAATAAATATCCATCCGCCATTAACCGAATATCCTTTAAATAAACACTTCACAATATTCCGACTTCTAGGGTAGGACAAACTTCTTAATAATTCTAAGTGACAACAACGATTTTAATACAGTATTGTAAATAATAATAATAGTAGTAGTCCGCGCGGTTAGCCTAGTGGCTTTGCGCTTCGCAACCATATGCTTGGGGAAGGAATGTCCCAGGTTCGATTCCCGTCGAAGACGTGAGGAACTTGAGGATCTGCCATAGCCAAGTTAGCCGGTCTTGGGCGCAGGCATAGGGTTTTTCATCAGGCCCTGTGAACATACGCTGCTACAGTCAAAAATATATCCCCCAGCGGCAGACTAGGCGATAGGTCGGTTGGGAGTAGTACTAACAAGAAGTCGCATCTAAGTAACACGCGGACGCTGCATAGGAAGCGGGAATAACGTGTAGTGAAAGAAGAAGATTGTAAATAATAATAATAAAGAAGAAGCACAAAAACTGTATCATTTTGAACTTCTTGGAGTCTCAAAATCTGCAACTTGTTCGACACTGCAGTGAGTCCGCAATCTAGAATAAAGATGACTATATGAATATATTCTTGGCGATCGACGTTATGGATACCTCTGCTATAGACGTTTGGTTCACCAAAACATCTTCAACCTATTCCTATTAATAGTAGAAACTAATGGTATGTATCTTGTAAATCTTAAAGATAACCACTAGTGAAAATTACTACTCAAGAGTTTTACATCGAGCTTTTTTTTTTTTGCGGAAAAAAAAAAAAAAAGCTCGATTATTTCGTTCTTCTTCCAGTAAGTCGAGTTTTTCATAAGGCAGCGCGTGTAATGTATACATACATAGAAGATTAAAAATTGCATACGGTTCGTTGTGTAGAAGGTAAAAAGAAAATGAAATGAGGGTAGGACAAGAAATGGTATCATTATTAACAGGGGCGGCCCGTGCATAGGCACTACGGAACTGCAGTACCCCCAATTTTTCTCGATATATAAATATATTTATTAATTTATTTATATTTGCTTGTAATATTCCATTTTACCATCAACAACCCTATACAATTATCTTCTTTTGTATAACAAATAATAAAAATCCATCTTGTAGCACTTAGGAGGGCGAAGGATGTTAGCAGCGCTGTGTTTACCACAGTGTCATATTTAGGGTTGCCATACGTCAGCATTTATGCGGATATGTCCGCATTTTGTTGATGAAAATATCTGTCCGCATACATTTTCGAAAATCCCCCGTTTTGTCTGCATTTCTGTGGGAGCATTTTAGATTTTTTCCCCAGGCGTTTCTCCTGTGTTGACAGGAATGCAGGAGGTTGGTTATATTATAGAACAATTGAATCAATAAGCGAATCGAATTGCGCTTTTAGATATCCGCACACTTTTTTTTTTTTTCACCTTTTCGCTCTTTCTCTGCTGGCGCTGGCCTCGCGTTAATGGCGTTACTGCGTGCTTAGTGCTATGATATGAGAGTGGTGGTGTTTGAAGTGGAAATCAAGACGCATTCTTAGTTTTGTTCGTTCTTAATTGGTATTAATGACCTTACCAAGTAAATAGGATATCAAATTATATTAGAATTAAAACGTGGCATAACGGTTATGTAGGACTACCTAAATTATTACGATATAATTTTATATTATTATTATTACGGGCAACTCCAAGGAGTCCTTAGACTCATCAAGGGAGGCCCTAAACATAATGTCAACAACAACTATTCAACATCCACACAGTATCTATCATACTTTGCCTTGAACTCATTCACAGTCATGGCACCCACAACAGGCTCTGGCAACTTATTCCACTCATTCACCACTCTCCAAGTAAAAAACCTAGTTCTAACACCCTTGCCCAGTTTCCATAGATGGCCCCTAGTCCTCCCACCACCAGCTCTGTCTTGAAAAATATCCTCTTAATTAATCTTATAGAAACCCTTCAGTAATTTGAATGTCTCAATCATATCACCCCTTTTCCGCCTATCAACCAATTTCTGCAACCATCAAATCTTCAACCTGTTCTCATAAGGTTCATTCCAGAGCCTGCTATCATCTTGGTCACTCGTCTCAGGATCCTCTCTACCTCCTCCCCATCAAGAAGTAACCCTGGCGCCCATATCTGGGCACAGTAGTCTAGATGGGGCTTTTATCAAGGCTCGATACAGAGGAACAATGACCTGTTTGTCTCTGCTTTTTAAAGTATTTTTCAGCAACCAAGTGATTTGATGAGCTGATTTAGCCACTTTTGCAATGTACCCCCTAAACTTCAACTCCCTATCCACCAACACTTCCAAATCCCTGGCCTCATCAATCTCCTGGAGTACAGTTCCACCAATGTGGTATACTGCTGCTAATCTTTTCACCCCAAAATGCATAACCTTACTTCTTACTTATATTTTACTATCATCTTATTTATATTTATTTCAGATTATCTGGAGGATGTCTAAAGCTAAAAGAAAGTGCTCCTTCAATGATAATCATAGGGAAGATTTTCAATGTTTTCGCCCTGGACGTGGGATATGGGAGACTAAATATATTGTATGCAGTCCTGGTACTTACGTTTCGGTCACAATGCCAGTGTTGAAAGGTCTTTTCATTAATACAAGCTCAGTGGACCAAGGAAAGAAATAGACTTACCATAGAATCTGTGAAAGGACTTGCTATAGTTAAATTTAATTATAGACATTTTACATGTAAAAATATGTTCGGCTATTTGTGTCGAAACAAAGAACTGCTAAAGAAAATTAGGTCTAGTGAAAAATATGCATGGGCTGCAAAGTAATGTATGTAGTGTGATAAGTCTAATTCTTTTTCATGTAGGCCTACTCTTGTTTCATAAGACTTATGATGACACTTAAAATCTCATATTTTTGTGTGTTCAAATAAGCATACTCATCGTATCTAATTAATGAAAAGCTTACAAAAGTAAAGATTTCAAACATATGTATTTATTTTTGTGTTAGATGTTTGTGTCCAGAACGAGTTGATCAGGGGATGGGGTGTCAGCATTTCAGAATATGGTAACCCTAGTCATATTGCAACGCACGCAAGCATATGCACGTCATAGTGAAATGCGAGCTATTAGCGTAATGCGGCACTGTCCGTCGCGCAGTTCCACCGTTGTTTATATGTTGCATGAATGGGCAGGTGAGTGGAACTATCAGTTCAATGTTGCCAAGTGTAAGGTTTTGAGATTTGGTAAGCAACCCAAGTGTATACACTTGGTGGGGAAACTTTAACAAGACATAGAGGAGATGAGAGATCTAGGTGTGATGGTGGACAAGGACCTGAAATTCAGGAACCACATTGCACAAGTTGTGAAGACCACATCGAATAATGGCAATGATGCGGAGAACCCTGACATGCAGAAATAGGTTATGATTTCATTGTATGAGGCCTCATATGGATTATTGTGCACAGATTTGGTCGCCGGGTTTTTATGGTGACGAGGATATGTTGGAAAGGGTACAGAGAAGATTCACAAAGGTAGTCAGTGGTCTTTGGAATGTGGAGTACGAGGACAGATTGAGGGGATGTAAGTTGCAGAGCCTCCTGAATAGGAGGAAGAGGATGGGGGGGGGGTATGATTGAGACATAAACGTCAGGGATTGTTATCAGGTAGATATGGAAGAAATTTTTCATAGAATTGGAGAGGGAAGTAGAACAAGAGGCCATTGCTGGAAACTGTATAGGGAGGGTGTGAGCAGAGGAGTGAGAAGCAGGTTCTTTGCATGGAGGGTGGTTGGTGAGTGGAATGCATTGCCTGGGTGTGTTGTGGATGTGGACACATTGAATCAGTTTAAGACGAGGTTGGATGAGCATTGTATGCAATAGTGAATACCTCCCACGATGAGTCTCTGACTCCATGGAGGTCGGGTGTTGATAATAATAATAGTAATATGCAGTTTGCGCCAGTAGTAAAGTGTTCGTAGTGCTTATCGTGTTTACTCCATCTCTTTAAATATTTGGACATTGCAATTAAAGGATTTAATTGTAATGTCCAAAAATTGTAAATCCGTTCCTTTAATTTCAATTAAAGGAATGGATTTTATTTTTAAGTAATTTGAATTATACTAAACTGTATAATTTTATCGATAGTAAACAATATTTTTTCATGTTTAATTTTTACGTAATTTTGATATTTTATCCAAACACGTATACACTGTACTTACAATGTGTATGTATATTTCGAAAGTTGCAGCACCCCCACGATTTCAAGCCACGAGCCGCCAGATTTATTACCCATATATCACTTAAACGTAACATGCCTTGACGTTTTTATTGCTGTTAGTCATCAACATTATTTCAAATATGATAATATACTGTATCTCATTGACATGCCTTATATGATCTGGAGTTTTTTTTTTAAGCGTAATATCGCTTTATTTTCAAGCGAATACCAGATGAGTGCTGCGACGATAAAAAGTCATTTTATGTTAGACGGAATCTAAAAAAAAAAATACAATATAAAACATAATAAACAAAATAAAAATATAACATATCTGTTTAACAAAATTTTTCTAGCGAATTAATTATGAAAAATATAAAATGATATATTTTATAAAATGCGAAGTTTCCTCCGTCTTAATCAATTAATAAAATTGATTAAGAATTACTTACATTACTATGAAATAGACTTCGCCAATGTCATCGACGATTTTGCTAACAGAAAAGCAAGAAATATAACATTTTAGAATGTTGAAATAAAGTATTACTTCAAAAATTAACATAACGTTTTAATTTATTTCCCTATACTTCGTTTTGATTTTTTTTTTTTTTTATATTTTTGGTGTGTATTGGGAGGGGGCGGCGAACTCAGGGGCCGCCTCGGGGGGAAAAAGCTCTACTACATCACTGGTCTCACGACCACTTTCAAATCGCTTAAACCACTCGTAGACTTGAGTACGGGATAAGCATTCATCACCGTATGCTTTTTGAAGCATTTGATGCGTTTCGGTAAATCTTTTACCAAGTTTAACACAAAAGTCAATCGCAGCTCTTTGTTTGAAACTCATTTTCCGACCGTTCGTCAAAACACACTGTCACTCTTGGCACTATAACTCGGCCTTCGAATGAAACAAATGTCATAAACAGTTGACACAACACTAATGAAAGTTGCCGCTTTCGACAACAAAAAGATACAACAGGTAGCGGTGATCGAAAAGTTCGGTTTCTTTTTGGACAGAGGTGTACTTTTACTTCAATTTTACACTAAAATGTATGCTCCCCAAGTGATTTAAGTTTGTAACAATTGTCGAGTGAATGGGTTTTGAAGATAAATTATTTCATACATCAGCAGGATGAATAGGTGGGTCCTCTTCCCCCCAAAAAAGCTGAACGCTTTGCAAACATGCACCTATTTTTGTTAAATTCAAATCTTTCTTTCTTAAATAAATACATCAACTAATTTATAAGTTTGCGATAATATACCGTAAGTGAAATTGTTATTATTATAAATAAAGAAATTATTTTGACATAAATATTGTATCAGACTGTAAACGAAATATCTGTTTTGCTATTCAGGATATAATTGTAAAGGAAAAACAAGATATTGCTGATGTAATGTCTTGTGTAATGTCATCTAAGCTTTTAGCCTTTCCCTACAGCTGAGATTATTGTTAAGTTATTTCCAATAGCAGTAAAAGTCGTCATATTTGGAAATTTTTAAGAAAAAAAAAAAAAAACTAAAACTACTGAACTTTCTTTATTGTTGCACACATGTAAACGGTTTTTAAATGATGAAAATATAGAATAGAATTTCTAAACCTTAGAATTTTTATTTATTTATTCGTATGGAGTTTCCTCCCTTTTCTTCCCCGTCCCTATTGGGGCGAGTTGAGCCCCCTCATGGAGGGTTAAGTATTTGTGACTGTAATCTGTGTGTGTGTTCACGTGGCCGGTTGCTTGCTTGCGGGATGAAAACCCTTCTGTCCACGCCCAAGACCGGCTAACTTGGCTATGGCTAAGGAAGATCCTTCAGCTCCTCACATTACCGACGGGAATCGAACCTAGGACACTTCTTCCCCAGGCATATGGTTGCAGAGCGCAAAGCCACTAGGCTAACCCTGCGGACAAACCTTAAAATAATGTCAATAGACAGCTGAACAAATGATTGTAGAGTGCAAAGAAATAATCTGGAATTACAGAAATTGTATGATAAAGTCATCATACAATGGAATATTACAACGTACTCTTCAATCAACTTGATACTCTTAGCTCGAATATTATGTTTCGTGTACTAGCAGATTTTAATTCTTGTAACTGTATTAGATTGACGTTAATATTATATACAGTTGATTTTCTTAAAAATAAATCGTGATCGTTTTGCCTTTTTTTTTTTATCCTTAAGTTCATTATTGAAGACCGAAATTTTCATTTTCTGCAAGTGTAAATCAGGCAACATTGC
The DNA here is from genome assembly GCF_054136105.1 of Typopeltis vanoorti. NCBI lineage: Eukaryota > Metazoa > Arthropoda > Arachnida > Uropygi > Thelyphonidae > Typopeltis > Typopeltis vanoorti. The sequence continues at coordinate 80,129,424 of NC_143563.1, read as the reverse complement.
TTCAAATGGCCGACCAACTCGCTCTTGTTGAAACTTAATTCAAATAAACAAAATGTCCTTTCTTTATTTAGTACAAATCAAACATGAACACAAAGGAATATTTATTAATATGATTGTTATGGGTGTTTGTTGTGGAAGAAAGTTTTAAATTTTTTTAATTAAAAAATACTCGTCTTTTGCATAAAATGTTGTCCATGTATAACGAATTTCTCATTTCTGGGATTTTTAAGAATGCAATCGTATGTCCCTACTGCATATGCAAACATCTTATGTCGGATATAGATCCAACTTAAATATAAAATACAGGGTAGCCATAAAATAACTTTTCCTCTTTGGAGGCATCTGTAGTTAAAACCAATAAACGAAATGAGACCAAATTTTATATTGAGACTTTTGAAGGCATGGGGAGATGATTTCCGCGAAAAAAATATTTAGTACCAAAAATCGCCGATAGGAGAAATTTTGGCGCTGGCAGGGAAGAAAACAAGCGGATAATTACATTAAAGGCAGATAAAATGGAATAATAGCATTTCGACGGTGACTTGCTGTCACTCATTCCAGCTGGATATGTGGCACGTTACAATGATGATAATAAAAATAATAATTAAACTAAAACAACAACTTGCGAGAGACACAGAAATTAATGTAGTGATTGAACTCACAGGAAATAATGTTTTATTCATCAGAATCAGTGTCCCCTGGACCCCATACACGATTTTCAATGTGCTGACCTTTCTTATGTAACGTCTGTTACTGTCTCTTCTTGCACTACTTTCCGTCCTCTGCCAGGTCTACCTCCTAGTGATCCAGTTTCTTCAAACTTCTTAATCATAGCTCTCAGTGTTACAGCTGACATAGGATCTGTACGCAGGTTATGAAGCCTTCTAAATTCCCTAAGGGCCGCTACGGCATTGCACCGTTTAAGGTAAAACAACTTAACAAGTAAAGCATGCTGAGGAAAGGTAGGACGATTATTGAGCACAATTCGTCAGTCATTCGAATAACTGCCTGAACGTTCCCAATCCCTTTTTAAGTGGGATTGGTGGCGCTGCTGTCATGTACGCACAGTAAACTTCGCATAATCCTTTTTACCTGCGTTTACTGCAAATATCTGACCGCTTTCGGCTCCGCCAGCGCCAAAATTTTCCCTATCGGCGACTATTGGTACTAAATCTTTTTGTTCGCGGAAATCATCTCTCTCCATGCCTTCGAAAGTCTCAATATAAAATTTGCTCTCATTTCATTTATTGGTTTTAGCCACAGATGCCTCCAAAGAGGGAAAGTTATTTTATGGCCGCCCCTGTATAAATGAGTTGCATAACACAGAAGCATTTTATTCTTAAGGAAAATAGCAAAAACTTCCAGGTGAGTTGTTTGTTGTTTGAAATGCATAATTGCATATAAACAACTGTGATAGTAGCCACTATTGGTGAGGAAAATTACCTGAAATAACTGGGGGGGGGGGGTATAACATCTTTAATAGATCGCTAGTATACTGTTGAAAAAAAAATGTCCGTCATAGAGAACCAGTTTCTAATCTATGAAAGTTGTCTTCTAGACCTGACCAACTTTTCTCACACCATAATGTCAGTGTAAAAATACAGATTTTGTCCCCCTCCCACTAACAGTATTTTACATTCCTTACATTCCTAATAATGTTCCTTGAACAATAAAGGACATCATCGAGTACATCCTCTAAAACCATCATTGAAGCCAGAATTACTTGAGACTTTTTTTTTTCAACTTGCATGCAGCGAAACTTTGCATTGCGTGAACTGAAAGTATCTTAGACGATATGTAAGCTTACCTAAAAACTTGATGTCAATCGCATCCTCAAATATTAGGATGAATAACAATAACGTTATTCTATTCGAAACCTCATTCAATCGGTTTCTTCAGTAAATTTTTGCCAGCCTGGTTGGCCGAATGGATAACGTATCCGCTCTCTCAGCTGACCATGGGTTCAAATCCATCAGGGGAACAGACGATGCACAAACGTCAGTTCCTGTCATTTCAAAGGTCATACTAAGCCGCCGAGCCTCCGTAGCTCAGTCAGTATAGACGAAGCCCATTGGTCGGAAAGACCTGGATTCGATGCCCGTCCAAGACGTGAGGAACCTTTATCTGGTCTCTTTTGACTAAAGGTGAGTTAACCGGTCTCATACGGAGGTAGGGGATTTTTTTCACCGGAAACGCGGGTTTTTCGTCCTCCCCCCCCGAACAGGAAAACCTTCCCCGTAAACACACGCATTGATAGACATAGGACACATCGGGAGGAACAGGGCCAAAGGGCTTCGTCTATACTGACTGGGCTACGGAGGCTCGGTGGCTTAGTATGACCTTTGAAATGACATCAACTGACGTTTGTGAAACGTCTGTTCCCCTGATGGATTTGAACCCATGGCCAGTTGAGAGAGCGGATACGTTATCCATTCGGCCAACCAGGCTGGCAAAAATTTACTGAAGAAACCGATTGAATGAAGTTTCGAATAGAATAACGTTATTGTTATTCATCCTAATATTTGAGGATGCGATTGACATCAAGTTTTAGGTAAGTTTACATAACTAAGCTTCAATTGATCATTTAAATAAATTTGATTAGCCCAGCTTCATTAACATGACTCTAAGAGGAATAAGTAAAACTCGTCTAGCTTAACTTTTGAAAATTCTGGATATCGGTTTCCAACCTTACTTGTCTATGCCTACCAACAATTTTAAAACTTATCGGAAGGCGAAAGACAACTACCACTGTTTCTAATCTCTGTTGGTAGTATTTGCAGAAATAATACGAGTTCTACAGGTACGGCAGACTTTTCTCAGTTGATAAATAGATAAATCCGGGAACCGGCCGATAAAAATCGAACCTCTGACCAGGGCCGCGCCGTGCAGTTTTGTCGATTGTGCCCCGCACAAGGGCGCTTGAAGATGAGGGGCGCCATTTCACCACGGCAAATAATAATAATAATAATATATATATATATATATATATATATAAATTTTCTTAATCTTGAATTATATCGTACTATATAAATTACACAATTACAAATTATTATGAATTCTTAATAATCTAACAATATTTTTAACTTAATACATCACCAGTTTAGTGGAAATTATAAGTTTAAGATAGACTATGAATTCATTCTTATGCTGTGCTTTGCCCTTTGTGGATGTGTGATTGAAACAGTGACATTGTTCTGCAAATTTGGAAGGTAAGAAACTATAACATAATTGATTTTTTTTCGACAGTAAGCATTTGGCGAGACTTTAAAATAAAAAGGACAGTATTTACCAGCCAAAATAAATTTTGATTTTAATTGAACCTCTAGTTTGCACGAAAAACACAACATTTTAAAAAAATAAATAAATTGTAAATTACTGTTATTTTTGTTGCCACTTAAAAATAATATCATGGAAATTTACCAGGCTCTTTTTGATATTACAGAGGATGAAACCAAAGATATCGATTCTAGAGTTCAGGCAGACAACTTAATTTCTAAGATTTATTTGCTATGTTCATGTTGGTACGAAATCTTAAGTCTCGTAAATGTTGCAAGCAAAATAATGCAGAATCCGACATTTGATATAGGAAAAATTACAGAAAAATCTTGATTATGTACTTAATTCTTTTATAACATAATCGGGATTTTTCTGTAATTTTTCCTATATCAAATGTCGGATTCTGCATTATTTTACTCGCCAAACAGACCAATATTTTGAAAATATTATTAGAACTGCAAAAGAAGTAGCAAACGATCTTAATATTGATCCTATTTTTCCAGACATTCGCAAAAGAGCAAAAACAAAAATGTTTGGTTACGAAGGATCAGATGAGACAACGCATGATCCTAAACAAAATTTTAAAATAAATTTTTTCTTCGCGATTTTAGACACGACAATAACTTCAGTCACGGAAAGTTTCATACTCTTAAAACAACATAGCGAGGACTTTAAAGTTATAAGAGACATTAGCAAATTAAAAAGATTGGAGCGATGAAGATTTAATGAAACATTGTAAAGATTTGCACTTAAAACTGAGCTACAATCGTAATATTGATTTTATATTTATTTGAGGAATTAAAAACTTTGCAATGTTTTATTAAAAAAGAGTCGGCTCCTCAGGATGTTTTAAATTATATATACGAAAATAAATTAACTAACACGTTTCCGAATACTACGATTGCAATGCTTATTTATTTAACATTACCAATATCCGTAGCATCAGGGGAAAGAAGTTTTTCAAAATCGAAACTAATAAAAAATTATTTGCGGTCAACGTTGTCTGGACAGCCTAACGGATTTATCAATTATATCAAGTGAAAATACTATTATGGATTCATTACACATTAAAGATATTATTAAAAATTTTGTGGCGGCTAAAGCAAGACGGATAAATATGTAAAATAAATCTACATTTATCCTAATTGTTATATAGTAAAGCACATCTCCAAATTATCTTTGTTATGTAATAATATTTCTTTTTATATTAAAATAAAATATTCATAAACAAAAATTTCATAAACATTTTTGAAAATTTTATTATTAAAAATTCCTTATTAAGGAATTTTAGTGATTAAAATGTTCTACTATTGTTAAATAAAATTAATTTTTATGTATGCGTATAAACTGTTTTGTATTTTTATCAAAATAAATTTTTCGCAAAACTTTTTCATGGAAACTTATTTTACGGAGGCGCTGAAAACGTTTTGCACAAGGGCGCCTCCTACCCACGACGCGGCACTGCCTCTGACTAATTTATGGTGGGGTATCCTTATGGAAGTGTTACCATGGTGATACACAGGCAACGCAATATTTTATGCTGTTATGTTCTCTATTTCACGTTTCTTAATATTACCAGAGACAAGGAAAAAAATGAAGTTCACGTTAAAATATTAAATCCTATCCTCAGCTTCTTACACACGATGTGCGTTCGTTGAGCTAAAATCAGTACTTTGGACAAGCAAGAGAATTTAGTTATAATTGCCCTGCACCCATTAATGCTATCTCTTATAAACTTTCGTTATTAGCTATGTCCTCCATAGATGAATATAACGCGTATTCATATCCATATCCATACGAATACTGTATATATACATCGCTACGGCACGACGCGCTCTGCGTAGAGTGCCCCCCCCCCCCCTGACCAATGCCGAAGAGCTCTATAGAGCTGCTGTTCTGAATAGCAATTGCATTTCCATTGCAAAATCTATAAATAAACACGCACCACTTTGCAGTGGCGTAGCTAGGGGGGTTGCGGAGGGGGGAGGTACTTTCAACCTTTTTGAACTTTTGCAGTTAATTCTAAAATACAGTCTCGAGAACTCATTTCCAAATATTGTGATACTACTGCGAATTTTCCTCACAATTGCTGTAAGTGTTGCTAGTTGTGAGAGGAGTTTTTTAAATAAAATTTGATTAAGAATTACCTACATTACTATGAAATAGACTTCGCCAATGTCATCGACGATTTTGCTAACAGAAAAGCAAGAAAAATAACATTTTAGAATGTTGAAATTAAAGTTTTACTTCAAAAATAAACATAGTGTTTTAATTTATATCCCCATACGTCGTGTTAACTTTTTGTAGTATTTTTGGTGTGTATTGAGAGGGACTGCAAACTCAGGGACCTCCCCGGGCGGCAACAGCTCTAGCTACGCCACTGCCACTTCGGTCTTAGAAATATCGAGAACTTACAGAATCAGAGTACAAAACAGCAACTTCGTGACGATGCAGTTATTATTGTTGTGTTCGTTTGAAGGTTGCGCCACGCCGTGGATGCTATTTTTGGAAGTCTAACGTGCCACATGAATTGTAAATTCCCGAGTAAACCTATTATCAACATGTGATACTTGCTTATTCTTATTATTAAGGGTTATGTATTATTTTTTTTAATTCAAAATTCATAACTCACAAACCGTCCTGTATGAAGCATTCGTATGAAGTGATTATTATTATTATTATTTGGTTTATTGAAGCGAATCTCTTCTATAAGATTCGAAATTTATGCACATTTCTTATGATTAACCAAACTTTCATTCCTGCGTGGCAATTGCAATTTACTTACTGTGATGTGATTTTCCTACTTTGCAATTGAGATTCTCCATACGACTATTACACATGTTGAAAGGTAATGAGTCAAGCGCTCGGAATCTCGCAACGACTTAGATTTTTTATTATTTATTATTTTTTTTTTTACGTCCATGGCTATGATTACTTTTCCGATATTTCCTTTCTTCCAGCTATTTTATAATGTCATCAATATAATATTTCTGTCATGAAACCATTGGAAATCTAGATCATAAAAATTTTATTGCTCATTTCATTGCTATTAAAGTTTCAGTGAGGACCTCTCTCTCTCTCTCTCTCTCTCTCTCTCTCTCTTCCTTATACGTTTCTAAACCTAGAATCTGTTGTTCCGAAAAATGTTCTCCTGGCATATAATTTTTATTTTATTTAATTAATTTATTTTGTCGAATCGTATTAATTAACTGCAACTTTCGATAGCTATTTATACATTATATATATATATATTTTTTTTTTTTAATCGAAATTTGTCGAATGTTGCGACCCCTATCACGGCAAGAATTAAAAGTATTATTATTATTATTATTATTGGGACGCTGTGTTTCGACGGTGATATCGCTGCTCCAATATTTTATAGTTTTAAAGTGGTTCCAACTCCTGTTTTTAATTTGAAAGTGTTCCCAAGTAACTCTCTCTCTCTCTCTCTCTCTCTCTATATATATATATATATATATATGTGTATATATATATATATATATATATATATATATATATATATATATATATATATATATATATATATATATATATATATATATATATATATGTGGCGATCAGCTTTTACTCGGTTGTTATACATTTGAAAAAAATAGATTTAATGACTCCAAGACCGAGATAACATATAAAGATTTTAATGATAAATACTACTAGTTTCGGCATATAGCAGCCTTCTTCAGGTATTTATAAAGGAAAGGAATACTAATAAACATTGAATTATTTAAACAAACTGTAAATTACAGGTACAAATTGCCTCACATAATCGATACATAAAAACGTTGTATTTTTCAAGTTGTTCCAACTGGCGTGCCATTGTTTGTTGCAATTGTGCGTGCAAGTTCACGTGAACGCCAATATTGAATAACAATTATTTTTCGCTGTGAAGATGAGTTTGAAAGGAAAATCGTAGAATCAAGGGAAATCCTACTGAACCCGGTCCACTTAAATAATAATTTAAGTTATAACATCCCAGATAGCCATGCTGCAGTTATTTGCAATAATAATCTTTCGTGGGTGGGATTAATGAGAGAAAAAACAAACAAACAAAAAACAGCGGAACAGTTAAAAACAGTTGTTTTAAAATGTTGGGAAAAAACTCGCCTTAAAGAAGGGATTTTATCTCTCAGCAGCTATTGAAAATACCGTAATACCAAACACACACACACACACACACACACACACACACACGGTCCCGAAGAGCTTTGCTGGCGCTTGGCAATAAATTTGTGTTTAAGATTACAGACAGCAAATTCATTTGTAATTTATAAACAGCATTCAGCAGAATTACAAAAGTAGCATTTACAGATGCTTGAGAAATGATCGAATTAAAAAAGAAAAAAAAGTGGAGTTACGTTTTACAATATGGGAAATGTTTACAATACAATACTTTCAAACAGTTTAAATTCTGTGATGACTTTGTCAAGAGGAATGGGTAAACCAGCAAGGAGAACATACGCAATTAACAAGCATGATATGCTGGCTTTCTAACCATAGTTGCTTCGGCCATGAATCTCAAACATTATAACCAAACGACTTTCAAATTATGTCATAACCTTTGACATTTCTTTATGGACCGTAATGCGGTTTAAAACTTAATATTTCCTTATGTAAAACTCATACTTCCTCATTTCAAGAATAGTAGTCTATTTATGATAAAATAGCCTCCATAGATCAGTTCATTATTGACGATGCCCATTGGCTAGAAAGAATAGAATTTGAATCCAACTAGGATTTGAAGAGTCTTTATATAACAGACTTTTAACTTTATATAAGAGACCGGATAATTAAGGTGAGTGATCCAGTCTCACCTTCAGTTGAAAAATCCCTTATAAGTTAACCTGTGACTTATTGAGTCTCATTTCATCCAGTGAAACAGGAAATGGTCTAACCAATATATGCAATTAACATTCGCAATCAGTGGCGGCTCGTGGCTTGAAATCGTGGGGGTGCTGCAACTTTCGAAATATACATACACACTGTAAGTACAGTGTATACATGTTTCGATAAAATATCAAAATTATGGTAAAAATTTAAAAAAAAATTAAACATGAAACAATATTGTTTATTATCGATAAAATTATACAGTTTGGTATAATTCAAAATTACTTAAAAATAAAATCCATTCTTCTTGTTTTGTTTCGAGCGAAAAAGTCAATAATTTTTTCCTTGATGTTTGTGTGACTGTTGAAGAATTTTTTCTCCGTTGAAATCATCGCAAGTGCATTTAACCTATCCTGATTCATAAGTTCTCCTCAGAAATGTTTTATTCTCTTTAATGTTGAAAAATAGCGTTCAGGATCTGATGTAGTCATAGGAATTGTCAAGAGAATTTTTATCAATACAGTAATTTCACTAAGAACACAATCTAAATTATTTTCTGTTATAAATTTTAACAAATCAATTAATTTACAATAATCATGTATGTCGGGTCTACTGTAGAATACTCGAAGTTCAGTTTCAAGTTTTCTTTGTTGATCATGGTATATGCTTCAGTGGTCAATTTTATTTCTTCTGTAGGCCATTTATTCTTAAAATTAGCTAATTTATCCTTGTTAAATAAGTAAATAAATAATAAATAAAATAAGTAAGACGGAGTAAACACAATAAGCACTACGAACACTCTACTACTGGGGCAAACTGCATATGAACAACAGTGGAAGTGCGCGACGGACAGTGCCGCATTACGCTAATAGCTAGCATCTCACTATGATATGCATATACTTGCGCTCGTAGCAATATGACACTGTGGTAAACACAGTGCTGCTAGCGTCTTTCGCCCTCCTAAGTGCCACAAGGCGGATTTTTATTATTTTTCATACAAAATAAGAGAATTGTATAGGATTGTTGATGATAAAATTAAATATTACAAGCAAATATAAATAAATTAATAAATAGATTTATATATCGAGAAAAATTGGAGGTGCTGCAGTTCCTCAGTGGCTATGCACGAGCCGCTGCTGTTTGCGATACAGATGGCCGTAATTCCAAATAATAAAATTAATTTCAATTAACCTTCCCCCCCCCGCATGCTTTCAGCGCTCCCCTTACTTAGGAAAGTTTTAGATGAGTTGAGGGTTCTTATCGATGCTTCAATTATTTTCACTGTTGGTCGAAGCACGGGATGCCATTGAGTGACCGAGTGATGTTTGTGATATTTTATAGATGGTAGACCATCATTACCAGAGTCTGTTATACATTCATTTATTGGTATTATTATTATTTTTTTTAAATTCTAATAATTGTTCTATCTCCCTTCCAGAAGCAGGCACTTAGGGCCCGCTCATTGCATCTCAAAATTGCCCTACATGTTACGTCGCAAAGTTGAAGCACTGTTGGGACATTTTGAATTACGGCCGAAACAAGTACAGAAGCGGGACCAGCATTGTCTATCAGTTACATGTGTTCTAGTGGGTGTTGTGAAGTGAACAACTTCACAATGTTGTTCTGTGTTGCGAAGTGAACAACTATCGTTTCCAGGAGAAAAACTTTTCCAGCTTGTTATCAGACCAGCAAATACTGAAGCATTGTCTTAGAAAATGTAAATTTTTTAAAGCAATCAAGCATTATTGTTTAAACTATTTTTTAAAAGAGAAAGCGGAAACAACCTTTAACAAGGGAATTAAGAGACTATTTATGGGAGTCATAAATGATGCTGAAGCATCGCTTACTTTTACCTAGATAAGCACAAACAAAGTTCAGACTAGCTTGCTCAATGAAAATGTATATATTTATTATTATTATTAAATAACTATTCTCATCTACAAAACGTATATCATTATTATAGAACATAATAATTATTAGGTTTTTTTCACTACATTGTTATTATTAAATTAAATACTTAAGCCACTGTCTACTCGAAGTAAATACCAGGGACTAATTCTCCATGCTTGTTGCGCAAGCTTAGAGAAAGAAGTAATATTTATTTGTTAATAAATGCATACGTTTATAAGCATTCCATTTAGGCTTTTATTTTTGTAGTCATCAGAAGACGTCGCTTGCGCGGCAATAACTGAGATTTCCGTTATGTATCGAAAGCCGATGCTTGCTCGTCTATTCAAAGCTAACTTGGCTTGCTCGGTTGTCGGAACTTCCAGGTCGTTGCTACAGCACTGTGATTTCATGCGCGCGCATAGCCATTTCCGCTCCCTTCACGTCGTCTTAAACACAGGCCATACGCAGTGAAAGTAGCTCTAGCCACTGAGCTTCAGCCAGCCTTTACAAGTGTGTGTGTTGCTTGGGAAAATTAAGTTACAACCAACTCTTTATGACGATGTTATTGACCAGTTCATAAAGAAGAACCGTAGGGTAGAATTTGTATTCAAGTAGCTAAATTGAAAAAGATAGAATATAAAATAAAAATAAATCAGCTAACGCCTTTTTATTCCCGTATACGGGGAGTAGGCGAGGCCATTTAGCCCTATTTAACTTTTGGAGACTGAGTGGGCAGGTCAATCTCCACTGGTACCGATCAGAAATAGAATGGCCCAAGGCTATCACAAATTAAGCGGTACACAGTAAGAGAGACGGCTCAAATGTGCCGTCATCTCGTGGTCCCTAACCCTAACACAATATACTTAATGTCTGAAATAATGTGGGTTCTACGGTCAATTTTCTTGAGTTTACCGGACAAAAAACCCGAGTTTCCGGGAGGAAAAACCCGCTTGCCCGTGCCAGAGATCGACTAACTCGGGAACCGGTCGAAAAAGGCTTAGAAAAATTTCCTCTAGTTGCTGACTAGACTCGAAACCAAGTCTTCCTTCGTGCGGTCAAGCGCCGTGGTATGCAAACGCTACATCCACTGAGCTACACAGGCTCTTAAAAAAATAGAATATCATTTGTAAAATAAATGGTGTATTTGTGTGATTAAATGTACATAAATTTCTAAATATATAAATATATAGTTTTAAATGGTCAGTAATTCATTATTCATTAAGCAGGTTTTTCCTCCCGGAAACTCGGGTTTTTCGTCCTGTAAACTCAAGAAAATCGACCGTAGAACCCACATTATTTCAGACATTAAATATATTGTGTTAGGGTCAGGGACCACGAGATGGCGGCACATTTGAGCCGTCTCTCTTCACTGCGTACCGCTTAATTAGTGATAGCCTTGGGCCATCTGTCTCTGATTGGGTACCAGTGGAGATTGAACTGCCCACTCAGTCTCCAAAAGTTAGATAGGGCTAAATGGCCTCGCCTACTCCCGTTTACGGGAATAAAAAGGCGTTAGCTGATATATACAAACTGCGTGGAAAGAAGTCAACGGACACCCCTCCCCCACGGGCAAGGTGCTCGTGCCCTGTAACGAGACATAATAAATTGGAGGAATATGATGCTTAAAAGTCAGTGCGCCTGTGTCCGGGTGAAATGGATGCGAGAAGTGAACTGACGGAGTTGGAAAGAGGCGTTGTGTTTAGAAGCCATGTTGCAGGCCTATCTGTTCGTCAAATTGTTGACACATTGGGTCATCCTAGGTCAACAATCAGTGATACCATACTGAGATGGAAGCGCAAGGAGTTAACTGCATACCTGCAGTGAACGACTCGCAACACTCACCAAACATGACCGTAAGGTACTACGAAGGATAATGCGTAAAACCCGCCATTCGTCGGCCGACGCATTGAATGCAGAGTCTTAGCATCGATTGGAACATGAATCAGCACAAAAACATTCAGAATCTAGGCTCACAGCATGGGTTTCCATGGTAGGACAATAATATGCATGCCCCATATTACCCGAACCAACTTGCAGCATCGTCTTTAGTGGAAAGAGTACAGTGGGAGTAGAAGCTTGGAAAGTTGTGTAAAGAGCAACGGATCACGCTACACCTTCTACCGAGCAGATGGGTGGGTGTGGCGGATACCCAGTGAAATCCTCTTACCAGAGTGCGTAATCCCAACTATGAAATTCGGAGTGGCATTATGATGGTATGCTACTGCTTTTCCTGATTTGACCTTGGATCTCTGATTGTGGTGCCACGAACATTGAACTGCGAAAGGTATGTGAATATTCTTGATAATACAATGCTTCCTACTTTGTGGCGTTTCCAATGTACTGATCATTGTCTCATTCTGTAACACAATGCACCGTGTCATAAGGCTACTACTGTCACCGCGTGCTTTGTGGACATTAACTCACCACACTTGACTGGCATCCACATAGCCTTGATCTCAACTCTATTGAACATCTGTGGGATGAACTGCAGTGTCGGGTGAGATCAAAGGATGTCCTCCCCATAACAGGTCAGGACCTTATTACATGCCTACAGAAGGAATGGTCCAAAATTCCTATTGATTGTTATCGTAAGCTTGCGGAAAGTATGAATGATAGGATCGTTGCAGCATCGCAAAGAAGGCAAGTCCTACATCTTATTAAGGTGAGCGCCATGGCTGTTTGTTCCTCACACTATGGTGTTCGTTGACTTCTTTCCAAGCGGTGCGTGTATATATATATATATATATATATATATATATATATATATATATATATATATATATATATATATATATATATATATATATATATATATATATATATATATATAGAAAGAGCCTGTATAACTCAGTAGAAGTGGCGTTTGCATTCTACGGCGCTTGACCGCACAAAGAAAGGATTTGGTGGTTCAAATCTAGTCACCGACTAGAGGAAATTTTTCTAAGCCTTTTTTCGACAGGTTCCCGAGTTAGTCGATCTCTGGCACGGGCTAGGGTTTTTTCTCCCGGAAACTCGGGTTTTTCGTCCCGTAAACTCAAGAAAATCGACCGTCGAACCCACACTATTTTCAGACATTAAAAATATTGTGTTAGGGTTAGGGACCACGAGATGGCGGCACTAGCTTGCCGCCTTCTTCACTGCGTACCGATGAATCAGTGATGAATTGGCTACCAGTGGAGATTGAACTGCCCACTCAGTCGCTAAACGTTAGATAGGGTAAACGGCCTCGCCTACTCCCTGTACGGAAACAAATAGGCGTTAGCTGATATATATATATATGTGTATATGTACGTGTGCGCGCGCATGCGTACGTACACCTACACCCACATCCAACACCTATATATAACAACACTTAATCTTGGACGGATCATTGGTTCGTATTTCGAGATGGTTGCTAGGAAAGAGTTCGTTGATGACGGTTGTGGATTTTCTTCTCGGTAGAACGTATTAATCAAATATGAGAAACTTTGGTTTTGTAGTGTGTATCACGTCTTTAATCACGTCTCTGCTAGATTAACTAGCAGAGACGTGATTAAAGTTATTAAATTACGGATTATACTGTATTTAAGAACAGCAGCAAAGGTAAGTGGACTGCAATTGCAACGACGGCGATTCGTTAGGCCTAACAGCTATTAGAATCGCCATTGTTAACATATCCATTTCAGATCCATATATTTGCAGGAATTACTTGTGTTTATACGCAAATCGTTAATGATGAATGTGTTAGATTTGGACGCCCACACAGATTCTCTGGATGAAGAGCCAGCGCTTATTCTTGTAAATAAACTTCAAAGGAAGTTTAAGCTCAAATGGCCATCAAACATGATAGATTCTGACATCATTATAGACTCTTTAGATAAAGGACTGGCATTCAGCTTCATAAAGAAACTCCTTAAGAAGTTCGAGCTTGAATGGCCCGGCTTCCTAAATTTTTACTCTTTACCCGAGACTGATGAAGATCAAAATGAAGACGCTCCTCAAATGGAGGAAGTAATCTCGGACTCAACTCATTCAGATCAAAGAGAGACGCACGCGCGCAAAAAACGCAAAACTCTCGCCTCGGAATCAGCAAACGAAAATGGCATGGATGAAGATGTCCCCAACACAGATTCCTCTGCCTCCAGCAATGAAAAGGTGCCTCCAGTCATTCTTAGGGAAAAGCAGAGATGGACAGCCTTAAGAACCACCATGGCCAACCAGCAGATAAATTACTCCACTGCCAAGAACACAGAGGAGAGCATCAAAATTCAGTCCGCTACAGTGACTGACTATAGAAATTTAACCAAGGAGTTGGATATAAGAGGTATACAATACCATACCTTCATACTTACCTCGGAGAAAAATTTAAAAGTGGTACTCCGAGGAGTATCTGAAGACATTCAAACAGCTGAAATAGCTGCTGACCTCTGCATGCAAGATCTGCCTCCCATAAAGGTCAGCAGAATGTACAGATCAAACAAGACCCTAAGCCTCTGGTATTGGTGGAAATACACAATATCTATAAAAATATTTATAACTCGAAGACAATCTGTGGGCTTAAGGTCTCACCGGAGCCACTTAGGAAGAGGGCCTCTTCTGGGCAGTGCCATAGATGCCAAAAATTTGGTCATGCCCAGAAGTTGTGCAAAGCTCAATACAGATGTTTAAAATGTGGTCACACCCACCCCACACATACCTGCTCCGAGCCAACAACCACTCTGGCTAAGTGCACTAATTTTGGTGGCCCACCCTGCAAATTACAGAGGGTGCATTTGCCACCAAAAAAACAGGCAAACTGAGTTAATCAGTCAATCCACCTCACTATCAGAAACGAGAGCCCCAGAAGCTCAAGTTCATCAAGCTCCTATTAGTTTGAACAAGATGACAGGTGTTCACCCACCATCAACTGAACCCCCCCTCAGGAAAATAAATCTTCATCACCAAACAAGAACATATGCTGATGTGGCCCATCCCAAAAAAAGCAGTCCATGACCAGAATATGCCAAACCCTCATTCAAATATAACAACCATCATCACCTCCTCTCTTGTAAATATGTTACAGGATTTCAGTAATGCAAATCCATCACTAAGCACTACAAAGTTTCTTGCAGCAAACAGTCCATTTTATCTGCACTCTCCAATGCATAGGAAAAAATTTACCCCAGATTCTCTAATAATTATTGCATGGAATGCCAACGGCCTTAAAAATAAAATACTGGAAGTGCAGGAATTCAATGACAGATATAATCCGGATATATTATTAATTAATGAAACTCACCTGAGACCCACTGACAATCCTAAATTCAAAGGATATCAACTTTACAGGAATGATAGGCTGGATTACAGAGGTGGTGGTACAGCCATCCTCATCAAAAATCATATCAACCATCATGCTGTAGCCATTCCTACAACCACTATCAATGTCTGTCGGAAACATAAAAATCTATGCTGCTTATAGCCCACCATCAAAAACATTGCTGACTACAGATCTAGATGCTATCCTCGCAGTTAAACTACCGGTTATTATCGCCGGAGATTTAAACACAAAACATCACGCCTGGAGCAGTAGGTCTATAAATAGGAATGGCGGCATCCTCTTTAACTACACAAGCTCAAATTGTGCAGCTGTGGCTGGTCCCTCAGTGCCAACTGACCACAGTCCCACTGGCTCATCCGACGTCTTGGATATAGCTGTCCTTCAGAATGTCAACCTTCAGTACACCCTGGAATCATTGAATGGATTATCATCAGACCACAATCCTATTCTGCTCCAACTGGGTTATCCCCTCTGATAACTATCCAAAATGCTTCCAAACTACATTGATCCCGTCCCTTATATTAATTCCAAGGAAGAAATTGATTTTGCAGTCAATAAACTTACTGATCAAATCAACACAGCCATAGCATGTATCACCTCAAATTCAATTGCTTTCAAGCCTAAACGACTACCAGATGACATAATGAACTTAATCAGGAAAAAAAATAAAGCAAGAAAAAGATACCACAACACCAGGGCACCCCAAGACAAAACATATCTCAACAAAATAAACAGTGCAGTGAGAGAGATGCACTTAAAGTCCACAGAAACAAAGCTATGGGAAGACAAATTAGCCTCCATATCACCTGGTGATCAAACCGTCTGGAAGTTCCTGAGAAACATCAAAAACAAAAACAAATCTCTTCCTCTTCTCCAATCTGACCTGAACATTGTTTACACAAATGCAGAAAAAGCCGAAACTATAGCTAAAAATTTAGAAAAACAGTGTAGCCCTTCATACAATAATCTAAATTTCAATCATATTTACAAAGTCCACCGCCACGTCAGACACGTCTTAAAACGGCCTGATACCTGTACCAGCCAACTCACACCTACTTCCCCAGCTGAAATTTATGACATTATAAAAAAACTTAAAGAATAAAAAAGCTCAGGGCCTGACGGCATATCCAACAAAGTTATTAAACTGCTACCCTGAAAGGCCATCGTATATCGTACAACAATAATAAATGCTATGTTCAGGTTTAAGTACTTTCCCTCTGCATGGAAGTTGGAAGACGTAGTTCCTATATACAAGCCTGGCAAGGATCCTCAGCAGCCTCAAAGTTATCGTCCCATAAGTCTGATTTCTAATTTGGGCAAAATAGCAGAAAAACCTATCCTTTCCAGAATTCAACTTTCAGTAAAAAAATTAAACATCCTTCCTTCAGAACAGTTTGGTTTTCGGCAGTTTCACAGTACCACCAAATAAATTCATAGATTAATCGAATTCATTACCACAAGTTACAATTGGCACCAATACACTGGAGCAGTTTTTCTTGACTTAGAAATGGCGCTCGACAAATTATGGCACTTTGGGCTATTATACAAGTTGATTTCAGCTAGCATTCCATTAGATCTAGTCCAAATTATAAAGTCATTTCTTAGTGACAGACGAATGCAAGTCAAACTAAATGATATATTATCTACCCAGCGACGCATCTTGGCAGGAGTGCCTCAAGGGTCCCTACTGGCACCGATACTTTTCACGATTTACATGGAGGACATTCCGCACAATCCAATGTCATCCATCATTGCCCTATACGCAGACGACACAGCTATACTAACCCAGTTTTATTAAACCGCACCTTGTCACCAAGAAACTGCAAGAAAACCTGCAGAGATTAGAGCACTGGTTCTCGGAATGGAGATTGCAAGTAAACCCTCAGAAGAGTATCGCCATGCTCTTCACTAAAAACTCAATATCTCCCAAAGATGACATCTTCCTATTTAATATCAAGATTCCCTGGAAGCAGAAGCCAAATATCTGGGTGTACTGCTGGACAGAAAACTAACCTTCAGTCCACATAGAAAAGCCTCATGTACAAAAGCATCAAGAGTCATTGCACAGCTTTACCCTCTTATCAATAGGAATAGCAAACTGGATATCAAAATAATACTGCTCCTTTATCAGTTGATGATTCGACCCATTATTACTTATGCGTCCCCAGCCTGGAGTCACACCTCAAGTACAAATATCCTCAAACTACAAAGAGGGCAAAACAAATGTCTCCGCATGATCTTAAACGCACCATGGTATGTCAGAAATGTCCAACTCCACCGGGATACAAATATCCCCTACATCTACTCTTTCCTGCAGTCTTCAGCAGTAAAGTTCTTCTCAGCATCCTCTTCACATCCAAATGAATTAGTGCAACAAGCAGCAAATTATGATGAAACAGACTTCTCCAAATATAAGAGACCCAAGGCCATCCTACTTCCAAATGAAGATCTTTAAATCGCACCCAACTCAGGCAGAGCACTTAGCTCATAAACTTTTTCTCACACAGCAACCTTATCAGATAGCAGGGATTATAAAAGCATTTTGCTTCACCCTTATAGTCAGCAACGTCTTGCGTCTTGCGGACGGATCATTTGATCTCTTAGATTCATTTGTAGCAAGTAGAGTGCATACCAAGGTGTAATGTAATAAGCAACAGAGAATTTTGTAGGAAAAAAAAGAGTAAATAATATATATAAATGTAATGTAATTGCAGTGTGATATAACGTAATGTAAATATGTATGTAATTGTATTCTCATCATTATACATGTGCATAAAATAAGTGGCAGATATGAATAACAAAAAAATATTCGTCAACTGTTAAAAAAAAAAAAAACGCTAACAAGAGATATTTATTTATTCATTTGTTACTTGCGAAAGGTTGTAAACCTATAGCACATATTAATACATTGCGTGAGTTATAAGTGTGATAATTTGGAACCTCGCTCCAGAGATAAATCGTTTCTTTCTTTCTCTTTCTTTTTCTTCTTATTTTCTTTAGAGTAGGGGCCCAGTAAGCAATCTGGAAGTCTCGCACCGACAGTGGGATTTCTCAACAGCCTAAAGGCATTCACAAACATCCATATATATATATATATATATATAATGTCATATCATATATATTCATATATATATATATGTCATATCATATATATATCATATATATATATATATATATATATATATATATATATATATATATAACACGCTGCTCGTCGGGACTAATGTTGCGCACATGCTGCGTTATGCTGTCTTTCAGCACTGGCAAGGATGATCCCGATGTCATTGAGAAATCCCCAGAACCAGAAGTCACAAGGGGGGTGGGGTCACATCAGGTGGATGAGGCGGCCATGCAGTCAGTGGGAAACCCACGGCTGTTCACTCTTTTTTTTTTTTTTTTGGCGTAAACAAGAGCGAACAGGAGGTTCTTAGTCTCAAGGACCTCCTGTACGGATCGACCGATGCGTGGAGGGACCCCCATCCTGTATGAAAATGATAGAATACACGTACAGGCGCTGCTGTAGCTGTGAAACAACAAAATTGTTTATTATATTGTGGCAGTCACTGAGCAGGTGACAGGACCTGACTGGCGAATGCCCTGAAAGAAGAATGGTCCAATGAAAAACGAAGCCGTAAATACCCCACCTGACAATATCTTTGCGTGCATGCAAAGGAATTTGTTGGATTGCATGCTGGTTTTGCACAGTCCACACCTGGCAATTGTGGGTATTTACAGTTCCGTTCAGGTGAAAGTGAGCCTCATCTCCCCACAAAATCATCTACGGCCATGCAGCGTCCAACTCCACTCGAACAAGGAATGTTAAACCGAATTTCAGTCGACTTTCAAAGTCCTGCAGGCGCAACTTCTGTGTCAGGGTTATCTTGAATGGGTAGAAATGCAGACTCTTCCGTAGAATTTTCCAGACAGTTGTATAAGGCACATCGAAGTGTCTTGATACAGATCGTGCACTACTGACACTAACGCTGTTATTTATGACCTGCTCCAAAACGGCAGCAGGAACTTCATTCACATTGAACTAACTGGTTTGCGACCTTTTCCAGGTCTAAACCCCCGTTTCTTCAAAACGACTAATCATCGTCACAGAGCACATGGAGATATTGGACCTCGTTGACATTTGTTAAGGCTCCCGGGGTGCAGCAATAGCATTGCAATTATTTAGGTACTACAGCTTCACGAGCCAAGCACGTTGAGACAAGGTTATTGCCATCACTGTGGATGGTATTAAGAATGAAGGACTAAATCTCGATTTGAGTGATATGCAAATTCCATGCATTTGGTGTTTACAACGACCCTAGTGGTGAATTTTGGAACTACTTTTTCTTCCCCCCTCAGATATCATTTCTTCATGACGCACAATGTATTCCTGCAAAGTTACGCAGCATATGGGTGACTGGATGACGCTCCGCAAGACATTAAACAGAGATCTTTAATTTTGATCATCCTGTATATGTAACGTGGCGTTAAATAAAATTATGTTACACATGATTTTTTTTTTTCCAAATCAAGACATGTCCTATAAAATCGAAGAGTTATTATGCTCGTCTAGAGCAGGCTTTTACAAACATCCGTGCCCAAAGTGGGATTCCAACCCACAACATGTTCGTTGGAGAACGGGTATGCTGTCCACTTGGCCAACGAGGTCTGCACATTTCAGGTATCTCAGTTGTCGTGTGGTAATGCATCTATTTCTACGTGACCAGTCCGCCAGAAGGAAGATCATAAGAAGAAAGAGCATGAGTTTACCGTCTTTGGTGTAACTGCAATGTACGCTATTTTGGTCAAAAGGAAAAATCCGTTGAGTTGCGTATGGAAGAACATGTGAGAGACATCACGCATTGCAAAACTGGAGTCAGGGTACTATCTAATTACTTTCTTAATTCTACTCGCACTAACCATGAAGATTCTATCACTCATCCAGTGATCTGGAACAAATCAGAAAACATTTTTAAATGCTATGATGAGCTTGAGAGAGGAACTGTGGAATCCACAGAAATTATTCTTATTCCGGTCCATCTCAATACAAACCTTAGCTATAACCTATCTGATTGTCACTCTTCAGCTATCCAACTTTGGAGTAAACGAGATCATGCCCGCGTGAATATGCCCAACAATACAATGGCATTCAGAACGCTTTCAAATCAGCAATACGCTTGCAAATTAATTTCTAGTTGTTGTTCTCTTGCAATGTATATTTTTTGCATTTCTCTTTTCATGTTATGCACGCCGATGAACTCTTCTGAGAAGAATGAAGAAAGACAATATATACCTGCAAAGTTTCGCGGCATTTCAATCATTGGGTGCCGCTCTATATGGCCTTAAACAGGGATACTTTAATTTTGATCATTCTGCGCGCGCGCGCGCGCACACACACACACACACACACACACACACACACACACACACACACACACACACACACACACACACACACACACACACACACACACACACAGGGGTCCCTAAGTAACAGAGGAAATTGTTGAAACTACAGTTCCATTATTATTATGTATTTATTATTATTACGTGACACCTCCAAGAATTGCAAGGGGCAGGGGCTATTTCTGGAGGATTCTTACGCTCACTGTCATTTCTTCTTCTTCCTCTATTTACACACAATGCAACCACCATCTACCGCTTACAATTTTTTGTCAGTAAATCGTGTGTTCCTTTGTGTGTCGATTTGCTTGTAATACGGGATGAAAAATCAGTTTCCGGAAGGAAAACCTTGCTGCCTCAGTAAAGTAGACTCACTTCAATTGAAAATGCCCGTATAAAAATTCCTCTCGTGGCAACGAGAATCGAACTAGTCTTTTACTGTACAATCGAAGGGTGAAAAGTCCAATCGCTCTTAGAACTGAGCTATGGAGCCACTTAAATTATTCTTATTGTTTTGATTCTTGCTTCATTTTTGTTTGATGTTGTTAAATTATAATCATTTTGATTTCAGAATCTCTAGTAGTAAAATATTGAACAATGGAGGTTCAGAATGTTCTTCTTAAATGTGGATTTATATCCTGCCTTTGCCTTTTTCGTCAGACAAATTTGTCAACACTTTTATCATTCAGTATTAAAAGAAAACGATTAATAGTTTGCTAACTTCCGCCATCAATTTATCGCTAAGCGTGATAGCTGACGAAAGAGTAAGTGACCGTTACGCAACATGTTTGTGAAGAAATTCTTATCTGCATAAAGGTTTAATCAAAAACTTCTTATCAAAATAAGAGAGAAATCGTGTAGAATAATAATAATAATAATAATAATAATAATAATAATAATAATAATAATAATAATAATAATAATAGTGATAGCAATGCAAACGAATTGCTAAAAGCTTCGTTAAGGAACTATCACAGAGATGAAATTTTATATATTTGATTTCATAAATACTGAATACACCGATTTTAAGATGAGGATAGTTCATTATTTGTTTCTATGTTCGAGAGTAGCAGCTCTGATTAAAATAATGCGACCTCAATAACTCGACGTGTGGTTAGGTAATATGAAAAGGGACACATAAAAATATTGAAACTGGATATGTGCTAATTTTTACCGGCCAACTTATTTGGATTTCAGCATAATGCAATGCTAGACATGCTCTATTTTATAAAGCAGCAGGCAGACGACAGCAGATCGGTTTACCTGCTTTAATGTGTCTTTAGTGAGTAGCCTCGCTGGCAACCTAGAGTTGCTGATTCATCTTTAATACATTCTGCTTAATACAACCTACAGATTCAAAGAGTAGTGCTTGTGAAAGTAAGTTAACATATATAAATAAATTTCCGCCTATCTAAATGTCATTAAACAGAAATAAGTGAAATGTTATTCTACAAACAATAATACAACGACTTGGAAATCCTAAAAGTATAGCTCAGCATAAAGGTAAGCAAACGATTTGTTATTTATTATGTATAAACTACACATCTACGCCTATCTACGATTTTAATAAGCGATCTGCTTGCTCATATTTCATCTGTTGGAATTTGTATTAGTAATACAGATCATTGGTAGCCAGTTACAGGCCACGGTTCTAATCGCTCTAATTTTAATGTTTGATAATTGTCGGTGTATGAGAAATAAGCGCAAAACTAAATATGCACATCCTAACACGTGATAACCATTGCTGTACTATAAGGACGCTATAGTGATGCCATCGGCTATGTGAGTTTATCGGTTGGAGCCAATATCTGTACGTAATTGGAGATAAATCAGATTATGTAAACTAAGATAAGTCTATCTATGAATTGGCAGTCCGAAGGGTATGGAATAGTTATCATTCTCTTAAGCCTTTTTCATGAACGGCGGTTACGAAATAATATACTGACTTTACTAGAAAGCATGAAATCAGATTCGGCAAGAAGCCAAATATTTATGAGTAACAAGCAACGTAAACTCGTTTCCGTGTAGTAGTAAACATTCGCGTCCTCGAGTTGTGCGATTGTAGGCTGGCAATACAGATACATCCCTGTCTTCACGTCGTAGACTCGAGGTGGTGAAATTGCGCGAAGCATAGTCCTTTCGGTGTTATGATCGTAAACCAGGGATGTCCTACCGTGCAGGCAGGTTGCGGTCACCAAATAAAATCAAACCATTGCAGACATCGGACGTGTATCACACACACTCAGACTGCTAGAGATTTTATATACCGTATATGTGGCCATAGACGACGATATCTGAAGTTAAGAAAAACAAATTTCGAAACATGGGGGGGGGGGGCGTGTTATACTCTGGGTATCACATCTGAATCTTTGAATTAGGCAAAACGTCAAGCGATTGTCTAGCTCTTATAAGTAATGTGCTATATTATGGTGTAACTGTGCTATATTAGACGTATGTAATGTTCTACTATATTATGTTTATTATTAGCATATCTTGTATATATTTAAGACATGTATTCATTAGGATTACTATGCAGTTTTTTTAAATATTTTTATTTAAATCCTAATGAAACCTTATAAGCGTGATGACCGCATGAATCACGCCTATAAGGTTTCATTATATTGTGATTCAATTTCGTATATTGAATCACAATATACGAAACAGAAACAAATCAAATACCGATAATCTCGTTCTGGATGAGATCTTCCGTGATCTGTGATTTTTATTCCTACATTAGATTAAAGTAAAAGTAATTGTGTAAGAAGCTGTCAGCAGTAAGTCTAAAATTTATGTGCGTTTTATGTATTTATTTATATAAAACGAGTATGTATAACGCAAAATAAGCATTTTCAAAAGAAATTTTAGGCATCGTCTTATACGCCGACATATATGGGAATTATTTAACATTCGCAAATATTAAACACGTGCATGACAGCTTAATTATTTGTTATTTCTAATTTCGATCTAATTTATATCACATTGTGACACATTTTCGGGCTAACTTGTTCTCATATTAACAAATCTAAAACTAGAAATATACAAACAAGGAACACTATTAGGGTAAACGTGGCCCTTAGGTAAGCACTATTTTGCTGCTCCTGAATTCAAGAAAATATGTATAATTAAAAACAAGCAACGGCGTTTTTGTGGTTGTGATACAATTTTAACTGCTCCTATGTATTACCTTAATTGCTTAGTGGGTTAAGACGGCCCTGTATTAGACCAGAGTATCATTTTTGAAACGGTTCCACGATAGTAGCCGTTAGCTACTAGTGCCTTATATACAGTATACGTAAGGGTTTGATAATCTAAAAGAATCAAAAATGGAAATTTTTCAATCTTATTCAGGTGAATAAACAAAATGGCGGTGTAACACCTGGCAATGACTTGTAAAATTTCATGCCACAGTGGTATTACAAACCCAGAATCAGTAAGTTACAAAACGAAGGCATCTTTGACATCTTTTAATGAAAAGTTTAAATCAGTCTTGTAAGTTTCCATCACATTTGTGTGAAGGAAACATTTCACTCCAAGGGAGACATCCTTATAGTAATAATTACTGGTGGATCACAAAAATAAGAATCATGGTTTTGACTAAGATATGCACAAAAGTATATTACCGCACATAGCAAACAATTTTCTAAGAATAATAATGAGGTGATTAGATGTCTGCTACCATAGTGTTGCACTTCCGGCTTTCTGATTGCATTCAAAATGCCAAATTTGACAAACGGTTCCGTTCTGCAACAGAGGCAGTGAGTTCGAACTCACCGTAGGCATGGATGTTTGTGGATATTGTTAGGTAGTAAATAAATTTCATCATCTGATGTCAAACCACCCACTCTGATTATTAGACGCCTGAAGTGACACAAAAGAATTGCGTTTGGTTTCTAGAAGGGGGTTTTGGGATTATTTAACCCTAAGCCCTCCCAAGATTAAAAAAATTACAAGTCTATATATTAACCTTCCGTGAGTAAGAAATCTTCTTTAATAGTTCAATATTTTATTTTATTTCAATAGTTCAGTAGAACAAAGCGTCAATACGCAAGGATAAAATTTCCTAGATAAAACTTTAATTTGGTTCTCGCCTTCTTATGTGTTAAATAGTAAATGACAATCTTTTACAATAAAGAAATAATCTGAAATAACTTTGTTTGATGATTAAAAACACTTCTTTATTTAATTATTATTATTACTGATATATGTATGAAGCATTTATGGCTTTCTATTAAGTTCCGTTTTATATTTCAATACAGATTCGCACTATTAAATGTATGTTTTTTTTTATCATATCCCACAAAATAGACATTCCTGCCGGAATGCACCCAATTATATATAACACACTGCTGCAGTTTCTTTGCCCATAATTCCAACCAAAACAATTTCATCATATCAACTGGAATCTTCAGTACAGATACTCAGAATAGCACCTCAAACACGGTATTCCAGTCCCGTGCTAAAGCAACAAGTGAACCCATTACTAGGATAAAATTTCCTAGATAAAACTTTAATTTGGTTCTCGCCTTCTTATGTGTTAAATAGTAAATGACAATCTTTTACAATAAAGAAATAATCTGAAATAACTTTGTTTGATGATTAAAAACACTTCTTTATTTAATTATTATTATTACTGATATATGTATGAAGCATTTATGGCTTTCTATTAAGTTCCGTTTTATATTTCAATACAGATTCGCACTATTAAATGTATGTTTTTTTTTATCATATCCCACAAAATAGACATTCCTGCCGGAATGCACCCAATTATATATAACACACTGCTGCAGTTTCTTTGCCCATAATTCCAACCAAAACAATTTCATCATATCAACTGGAATCTTCAGTACAGATACTCAGAATAGCACCTCAAACACGGTATTCCAGTCCCGTGCTAAAGCAACAAGTGAACCCATTACTACGCTTAAATACCGAATAGCTGTCGGGTAGAACTTCCTTTCTTACATTATTTATGTGTGCATGCATAAGACTGCCATCTGACTTCTCCTATATTTTATTTAAAAAAAAAAAAAATTAGTATATATATATATATATATATATATATATATATATATATACTAATTTTATTTTTTACTAATATCATGGCTGCTCCTAAATTAGGATTCCTATTAAAATGTGAGAAGGCTAAATAACAGTATTTAGTTTTTAAAATCAGGAATCCCCCCCCCCCTGTTATACTTACAGTAGTATGACTGAGAAGGAATCATGGAATCGATTTTGGTACCTCCACGAAATCTAACAGTGTCGAATACAAAAGTAGTTCATTCTCCTCAGACGCAATAAACAACAGTATAAAATATTTGTCTGTTGAGGTGCACAACAAATTTTGTTTTAACATTTCAATCGAGAAGCTTTCCGAACTTTACAAAAATTTAAAGTTAATTCTAAATAATGACCCACTCATCCCAGCAACTTTTCTGTGGCAACTAAGTGTTACTTTTGTGGCAACACATAGGCAAATAAATGTCATTTGCAACCTGATCATATATTTTGTAATAAGTTGTACGCAGATCATTTTTTTTTTATTGTCATCAAATGTCTTAATACAGTCACCTTCATTTAATATCAAACAGTAACACGGCTTTCACTTGACAGGTTTGTTAAATTCACAATAAGTAGCTGATGATCGCAACGTTGCTTCGCCATTAATCCCTACAAGAAAGAAGGAAGATAGATATCTCATAGACGTACATCGTTATTATTGTTATGATTTAATGACCGTACCTATGACCCGTCCCAAGATCCTTAATTTCTTTATATTCGCTACTTTGTTTGGGTTCCCAAATGATAATAAAGTCATGTGCAATTTCGTATCTTTTCATTGATTGACATAAGTTAAAAATTGTATGTAACCGAAATCAAGATTGACTTCTGTAGTTCATTAGGTTTCGACGGAACCCTTTGGTTGGAATGACCTGGAATCCCGACTGTTACGTGAAGAATCTTTATCAGGGGGTTTTCAATCAAAGGTGAATTAGCCAGTCTCATATGGAGGCAGAGGATTTTTTCCCTCCAGGAAACTCAGTTTTGTCGTCCGACCCCGTGAACATTCTACAAACATAGAATACTATTGAACAAGGAAGGCGACAGGACACTGCTTTGCTGTATCATAGTTCCCTAGTAATGTAGCATTGCTACCCCACCAGTTCCTGCTACGATACACAAAGGACTCTAAATATTCTCACTTTTTTTGGCAAATGTGTTAAGAGCCAACGATCTCATTCAAATAAAAAAAAAATTAATTTTTGTAATAGGAAAAAATTTCCCCACGAAATTGTCGATTCATCTAAAGGAATATTATTTTGCCCTCTTTTCGTATTAAATTATGCTTAAGAAAATTTTTCTCTAAGGCACAAAACAGACATGGTTTAAAATGTATTAAAATTTTCATATCTGTGATGTGAAAATCAAAGGTGATCAAACGCAGCGATGACGACTGATAAAGGACGATTATTTTCAAGTATACCTTGAATGCTCTAGAACAGTGTTTCTCAAACTTCAGGTATCCGCGTACCCCTTCTTAAATTTTCATTATTACCAAGTACCCCTAATTAATTAATTAAAAAATAAATTCATTAATTAATTAAAAATAAATTCATTAATTAATTAAAAATAAATTCATTAATTAATTAAAAATAAATTAGTAAATTCATTAAAACATTAATTAAAATTAATAAATTCATTACAACATTAATTAAAATTAATAAATTCATTACAACATTAAAATTAATAAATTCATTACAACATTAATTAAAATTAATAAATTCATTAAAAATTTAATTCAAATTAAATATCTTTTATTTGAATTTATATGTTCATGTAAACAAAAAATGATTTATTTTTAAATTTTGGTTCTCTAGAGATGTCAGACGACACACTCTTATCAATTTCATTTGATCCAGGTGCAATATCAACGTTACAGCTACTTGTATTTGCTATATTGTTCTCTTTTGGGGGGGTGGTATAAATCCAATCTTTAACCAATGATCCATACGTAAGAATTTGAAAGCTAAAAAAAAAATACTGTATTTACTCGAATATAACTTTTTTCCCAAAATTAAAGCTAAAAAATCGTGTTGCGAGATACGTGCAGGAAATTTCGGAAACTAAAGTTTTCAGAAAAAAACTGAAAATGATGCGACTTACCAAGAAGCTCCTACTCGCTATCACTACTTTTGGCATCGAGAACATTTTTTTTGTGTGCATCATCAAAGTCATCTACCCAAATAGTGTCATCTTGTTTCCCATTATTTCAAGCAAAAATTACCAGTAATTTACAAGACTTGAGATACGTAGAGCAGCGAAGAACTGCATATGATTGGTATTGACAAAAGATCGCGCGAACCAAAGACAAATAGCATTTCAACAGTTGAGTTGAAATGCTAATTCCCTTCAACCGAATTCCATAAAATCTGAAACACATTCACTATATATATCTTAGTTTTAACACGTTAACGACGGGGATGGTGTCAAGCAAAACCCTATGTTCCACCGACAACATATGGTTTTGCTTGGTCTATACAGCAGTTTCTGTTAGAGAGGGGTTGTGATTCATTATTTATTAGTGCCGTTTTATCCCGGTTGTCTCTGATTGCACTGTTTGTTGAAAAATAGCCGAAAATTGCCACGTACCCCTTAACGACCTTTCGCTTACCCCCGGGGATACACGTACCACACTTTGAGAAACACTGCTCTAGAACTTTGAGTGGATACGTCAAAAAAAAAAAAAAAAAGAAAAAAAGAAAAGAAAAGAAATCGAAGTCACTATGGTCATTTTGAGAGTATTTGGAGAACTATGTAAGAAATAAAAAGACTTATCATGAAATTATAATTGAAAATTTGTACAGAACGTATCATACTCACAGCTACACTATGTAAGAATAAATAATGTACATCTTTTATTTTCAATTAAGTGTGAAGTAATAAATACGGAGAAAGGTTTCATCATTTTACAGAAAATTGGAATCGGGGGAAAACAGATCCCGAATTATGATAGAGGAAAGCTTCAGTTACAAATGTTTGTGTGTGTGTGTATTTATTTCATTGATTAGGTTTTCCCGCTATTGCACATCATTCAAAATCAAGTTTTTTAGAAAGACGAAATTAGTAGTGCCTTTTAAAAATAAATATTTTTTTCTATTTTATCATTCTGCGATATAGTCATAAGTTTATTTTTTGAAATATATATACAGTATATAAATTAAAATATGTTATTTTCTAATTATATTTTGGAAATGCAGTGATTTATGTATTGTTATTTTCCTCAAAACTCCTGAGTACCAATAAATAAATTAATTAATAAAATATAAAATAAGGTCACTTTTGGTTGTTTTAAAAATGAACTTACAGTAATCCCTTGTTTTATGTAAGGGATTCTGACAAAATGTCGTTCGAAGCAAATGCTAATTTGTAATGGAATAAGAAGATTAAATATCTAGTTGGAAAACGGGAATAGGTCAAGGAAATGGATTAAAAAAAATTAACTTTTTAACTGAACTAGGGGATATTGTACAATCTGCTATTTTATTAAGTTGAATTTCGTTTATGTCATATTTACTGTATATGTGTACTATATATACAAGTGGTATTCAATGACGCCATTCTATTATTCTAGAAAAGTATTGTACCTGCGCTACTTTTTTCTTCTTCTGTGAAATTTAAGTAAATTCACGTTTTATAGTTCTTTAAATATACGATTTGACTGTTTAAAGAGATATTTCTTGTTCGCTCTTTATTTCTAAAGGTCATGATAAATAAACATAAAAGTTTAGTTTGAGTTTGAATTACCAATTATTATTTTTTCCTTTGGCAAAAGTCTTGTCATTTCCATCATTGTATGTGAACCGGTGAGTATTTACTAAAGATACCACAGTGTAAACACGATGTTTAAAAAGGTATTTATTCAATGAGACCTCTCAGCTGCTTCTTAACCAGCTTTCGCACGCGTGAACAAATGCTGATCATGATAAGATGGATTTCAGTCTCATCCTGACACTCGGTAGAAGATATTTCATCAGTTTCTTTTTTTAGATACGAGTGATGATAAAACTTCTTAATTTGTCACAGAAACACCCCATTTTAAACTGGCCCAACTTGAATGAAATATTTAAATGAAATTTATATTGGATTGAGTTCAGGCCCATGTAGCTCAGTTCGTGCACAAGCTTCAGAGTAAAGACATATCTATTAGTGCTCTGCGATTTCAACTGTTTAGTGTCATGGCGTTTCACTCGACCTCAAAGCGAATCTTTGGACACCCAAGTCCAAAGCCACCAATTCATTTGCTTTTTTTTTACAGAGAAGATTGATCTAACAAGTAACGTAAGTAATCTTGTGCCTCATTTATTGTCTAATTCAGATGATATGAGAATGGAAACTAATTACGTTAAACCAACATGGTAAAACAACCGTAATGGCGAAGCGAGTTCATTAACAGTTAATGGCATGAAATCGTTAAATTCTGAAATAAATTCTTTGCACCTCTTAAAATCATTAACCCTACCACCGGGAATGGACTGGTTAAAAACAGTGATCTTGAAATGTGACTCAAAGTTAGTTTGGCCCCTATACAGAGCGACATATAAAGTTTCTGAAAAAATAAATAAAAGGAAGTGACATAGAACGCCTTTTCAATCAAGCCCGAATTCAGTGATCAAGGAAGAAGTTTTTACTGAGAAAAGTATCACGAAATAGTAGTAATATGGGCAACTTGCCCAAATTGCTACGTTGGAGGTTCTTCTTGTATCGATCTTGCAAATACTATTAGGATACATAAAAAAAATAAATGAGAATTTATAGCTTAGTTTTGCTTACAGTGAAACAGTTAATGTTAGTTCAAAAGTTAAGATAACAGAAATAGTTATATATCATATAATAGTAACTTTCTTTTTTTTTTTTTTTTTTTTTTTTTTTGATTTGTCAGAACAAGGACGAGGTATGGATCCAAAAACCATGCTTTGAAGCTCAGAGCTGAAAGGGAATTAAGATAGTATTTACGTAAATTAAAAGAAGGGGAATCTAAGCGCAATTCTGCTTCGAGTACAGAAATACTCGATACAGAACTTCCGACATGTATGCTTCGCTTATGCTGAAATAAGTGTAACTTTGTTAGATTTCCGCCATTAATGCAGGACAACATTAAAAAAGCTATACTATACTATACTGTAGATCTCTGGCAGCAGAATTCGTGGCTTGTAAACAAGCCGACAGGGATAGCGATGTGAACGCTCTGCAATGACCCCCCCCCCCCATGTATGTATGTATGCTCATATTTTCTGTAGTTAGCACAAGAAATAAATAAATTAATTAATTAAAAAACAATCTTTATTTTAATTACGACTAGCAATGACAGAAACATATCGCGGAAACCACAATGCCTTGATGAGAGCTTAGATAGACTCAGTGAAGGCTCTGAAGAGGGAGGGGAAGGGGGGGTTAAAACATTCTCGATGGATCCAAGAAAGCTTGTGCCGATCTCAGAATTCATGTCATCATTTGTCTCTTTGTGCTATGCAAAATAATTGAATTGGGGAAAAAATAGTTAAACTTTGAACAGATTGAGTTGAATATTGAATCCTGAGAAGGGTACAAACTATACTCAGCTTTTCAAGTTGAGTCTATTTGCATCGCGGTTACTTAAAGAAGGGTATTATTATTATTACATGACACCTGCAGGAAGTCCAAAGATTCATCGAGGGAGGGCACCTACAACTCTCTCTCCGCCGCTCAATCCACCAACTACAACGAACCACAACTACACCAACGCCATCTACCGCCCACCACTAGTATTTTCCCAGACAATCACAAAAACATCCATGTCCACGGCGGGATTCGAACCCACAGCATTTTTGCTGAAGAGCGGATTCGCTAACCACTCGGCCAACCAGCCGGCAAATTGTTACTTTTTTTTTTTTTTTTTTGTCATGCCCCTTATTATCTCAAAGTGTTGCAGCAATTCAGATACTTCCTGTTTTCAGTGTCAAAGGCGTCACATTTTTTAAAGAAAAAAAAATTGCTAAATACACTGGTCTTGTCTTTAAATTTTCCAGATAAATTCATTGCTGTTTTTTAGTAATCAGAAATAAATATATCCTTTCGGCACAGCATATTTTTATGCATAAAATACTACGCTTGAGGCAAGATACAGAACTGAAAAATGCTCTTTACAAGAACAAGGACAGGAAGTATGATATATTTCTATTCGGAACAAATTATTTAAATTTGGTATAATTTATATGACTAGAGGCGGATTTGTTGGCCCTCATTGTAGTTGTTGCCAACATCAGATTGATGTTGGCAAAATCAGGAGTAAACAAAGTTTTGCTAATACTAGATTTGATAGGGAGGAATCTAAACACAAAGGCAGCAGCAAATTCGATTTGTGAATTGCTAAAATTATGAGGCTAATTTATGAGAAATAGTAGATGGCTTGGCGATGGGAACTTATCAGTATTGATATATCCAATTGAACGGATATGACCTTAGTGATTTATGTGTAATGTGTATTATTATTATTAAATGTCGAAATCATATCAAAGGAGAAATCTACTGGAAGAGGAAGGGAAGAACGTCTCGAAGACTTGTCAGGATGTTTGGATTAATAAAAGGAGATCACGACATTCAGGGGTGAGCGGAAGGGTTGTGCTACTACCGAAGCAACAAACGCTGTGAGACTAGTGTATTATTTCATTTATTTATTCATATGGAATTTCCTCCCTTTTCTCCCCCGTCCCTATTGGGGCGAGTTGAGCCCCCCTCAAGGGGGTTAAGTATTTATGACTGTAGATCCGTGTGTTCACTGGGCCAGTTTGCCTGCTTGCGGGATGAAAACCCCCCCAGATAAACTGGGGGTGAAAAACCCTGCAGTCCACGCGCAAGACCGGTTAACTTGGCTACGGCTGAGGAAGATCCTTAAGCTCCTCACGTCGGCGATGGGAATCGAACCCAGGACACTCCTTCCCGAGGCATATGATTGCGAAGCGCATAGCCACTAGGCTAACCACGCGGATATTATTTCATTAATTCGTGTGTTCTTCAAGTCGTGTAGAATAATAATAATAATAATAACGCTGAGTTTTCCGCAGGAAAAGCCATATTCCACTTCAGTGTGAGACTAGCTAACTCGCCTTCCCTTAAAAAGCTCTTGTAAAGATTCTTCCCATTCTTAGACTGGAATCTAAGGCTTTCCAGCCGAAATACTTCGTCGTTATCGACTGAGCTACAAAGGCTCGGATAAAGGGTATAATCTTGTTATACGTGAAGTTTAAAAAATAAGCATTTGTGGTTTAAATGGGCAACTGGAGATATTAATTAAGCTGGATATTGTGGGAGTTTCTGGTGCTTTTTTTATCTGAATTTGCGCCCCCCTCTCCAAGGTTGTAAATATATTTTTATTTTTATACTTAAAATATTTTTATCAAAATAAAATCTCTAATTTTAATAAAATGAAATAATTATATACTTAAAAATTCCATTACCAAAAATAGATTGGCTTTTTTCCCCTGTTCAATATCAAATTTTAGGAGCATTATAATTTCAGATTATTTTTTTAAGTGTAAAAAATCGTTTATATAGCAAGGGGCTGCTCTATTACCAAAAATAGCTTTGCTGTTTTTGTGTACAATGGTTTTTTTTTTTTTTTTTCATCGCGCTGAAATCCGAGCTATATACTTTGGCCCCCATGTATGGGGCCAGAAGACGTCTGAGCCCCAACAAAAATCATATGCTATTGGATTTTGATCTGGGGAATCGAGAAATAATTCTTTAGTAAGTTCGCCACCTCTGGTGTGTCCTGCGAGCACTCAGAGAAAGTACCTATATTAAAATCAGCCCGAAAGAGAGAGAGAGAGTTCAAAACTTATATCCATAAAACATTATGCACGTCTAAAAAATGCAGTTTCGGAGATAAATTTTGATCGATGTGTTGTTCTTCTTGAAGTACACTGACGATAGCTTCTTGTTTTCAAGCATAATAAGCTATCAAAAATAGACTGTCCATCCTAAGAAAGACAGTAGTGAATACTCGCCCAGAACTCACAACCTGCACATCGATAATGACTAACTCATCTCCTCTCTTTACTACAAGTGGGGGTTCACTACTGTTACGCAACAAATGTTATTGATCCTATTATCTATAACTCTCACTGCTACATTGCGTTTTCTGATACGTACCCCATGTGTGCGATAACAACATTGCGCAACATGAGCCAAAGTTTCTAGAATCTGACAGCCTGTTCTGAAGTTCTTATCTTCCGCGATTTGTTCGAGCTCGAGTCTGCAGACCATTGATTTTTTTTTGTCTGGATTAAATCTATATATTCAATTTCCATTTCTGATCCATTGATCTAAGGAGGGAACATGTTTAGAGTCATATAACGCAGTTCCGTCTCCTTTTGTTCAGCCGAGGCAGTCGTAATCGGTGGTGTCTTTTCATCCAACAGAGGCACGTCGATAATCTAGGGTCTAATCATTGCAATAATTGAATCCCAAGAACAGTCACTGAGAGAGACTTTACCTAGGAGTAACCTATGGTAGAGTCCTGGAAGAAGGAAGTAATCCTTTAGAATCAGTCTGGAATTTTCGAAGAGAAGAGAGAGAAAAAAGAATCCTAGAGTGAATGGGAAAGAGAACACCGAGGTGTCTCCACGCCTTCAAAATCGATATAGAATAGAAGGGTATGCGGTGCAAAGAAAATTCAAAGTCCTCAGGATTTTGAATTTCTTGTCTCTAGCTGAAGGGACCAGAGAAAGGGTAGCCTTTGTCACTGATAATTTAGCCCTTGAACTTGAAAAACGTTGACTGCATGGTTGAAGAGTTCCTGCAAGCTTTCTCTATTGGCGCTATAAGATCATCAGTGAAGGCATTAACAGTTTTCAAGTTAAGTGAGCAGCCAGTATGACTTGATAGAGCGAAGAAACTCAGTGACACAAGTGAAGCAAACAGAAAGTGAAGAAAACTTATTCTCTCTAAGTGCTGGAATGGACGTCGATCTGGAGCTTAGATTTTGATTGAGCATATATAAGAAAAGCTTCTGGACATTTTACAATAGACAGCGCTCAAAGAGTTGAAGATATCGGGATTCGGAGAGAATATAAAGGAATGGAGAATTTCTCAGTACATCTATCCGAAAGGATGAAGCCTCTCTCCCTAAATCATGATGGACGTTTAGTTAAGACCTTATGGAAGAAAAAAAACCAAAAAACGAGCATCTGTAATTAGGCAGTAATCGGAGGATATCGACGATTATGAAGAAGGTAGCATCTTTCTTCTGAATAAATACTGTTCTTGACTGGCGAAGATAAATATGATGGTATACATTTGTAGTAAATAAGTAAATCAATTGGATGTTGCAAAATAGGCTGAGAGACTGCCAAAGCTTAGCAGCAGTAAAGTCATCTGGTCCTGCAATTGATGAAGCTGTAGGAAGAGAAGACTTTATTTCATCAAAAGATGGACTCAAAAGTTTGGTTTAGGAATGAATCTTGAGATGGAAGGAAGGACTACAGACAGGTATGGTGGTGGATTGGAAGGAGATGATACGCTCCATTCCAGTATTGTTTTAGCACAATCATGTCCATTTTTCTTATACAGTATAACGCCTGCTTGGGATCTATAACTTTCTTTCTGCTTGGATCAAGCAGATAATGCAAGATAATATATCACTAACGGGAAAGGAGAATGCCGCCTGGCCAATTCTCGCATCAAATAATGATTCAACTTAGTTGTAATGGAGACGTCATTGAGTAATATTAATAATTTTCTTCAAAATGTTGTGACTATACCAAGTGAGAGGAGATTGATCTCGAAATTCCGCAAGACATTCTTGAAGAGACGATGGAAATGTACCACTCTTTCTTCTCTCCTGAGATAGTAGCTGGGAAGATGATAGCCTCGGGGATTGGAGGTACGGAGGTATTACCTGCTTCACTGGGATCCTCTAACAGATATTTGCATTCGCTTCACTAATTCTCTGCAGTGTTATAATTTACGATGCAATTTCATTTCTGCTGTTGTTCGCTATAGTAGAATAACAATAATATGAGTACAGTGAGTAGGCTAGAGGCTAAAAATCCAGGAACTCTATCTGGTGGCCAAACATCGAAAATTTTCAATCCATTTCAGGCCTTTAATAAGCACATTGATTGTCTTACACCGGGTGATGAAGGTCATCTGTCACCTAAAGACATTCATAAACATCTGTGATTACGGTTGGAGAGAATTTAGTTGGAGAGATTCACTTGGCCAACCTCGGCAATTAAAGTAATTGAGAGGAATTATAATCTGGCAGACTGGGAAAAAGAGGAGTGTTATTATTCCTAAGGAAATATCGGACTATGAGATTGAAAACTCATTGAATTCACTGTAACTGGACAACACGAGCTTTGATTTAGACAGGTTGATATTTGATAACCATGGGGATCGTAAAATTAAAAAACAGACAAGTGTTATTACATTGAAAAAACTAGTGCTAACATTTCGGGCTATTTTGTTTTATGAGTTAAGGCTTACTGTATAAATAATGAGTGCCAGAGAATCGAAGAATGAAACAGAATAAGTTAGTATAATACTGTAGGTAGCATGTTTTATAGTTAATTGAGGGATAATTGACACACACACACACACACACACACACACACACACACACACACACACACACACACACACACACACACACACACACACACACACACACACACACACACACACACACAATTGGAAAGTTATATGCGTATCGGCCACTGAATTAGAGACCTTCATGCAGGTGTATGTAAACGTCACGTGTTCTAGGCAGCTATTTAAGGATGCTGCTAGTCAGTAATCGTCAATAGTGTTGATCACTTTTCTTGTTCCCAAGAAAGGATCTTTGGAGTTCGATAATGGACTTATTGTGGGTGTCAGTGTGGCTCCAGCCAAGAATTTGAAAACAGCAGAACTTTGATTGGTTTCTCAAAAGGTGAGATATTCCGGGGGTTTAGTCAGAGGAAAAATAACTACATTACTTCTCTAAGAGGCGTAACTGTGGTCCTAAAACAGTCAGTCGAAAACGAGATCGCCATTCTGAGAAGGCTTGTATGGACAAAGAACTGTGTAACAATAATTATAGGATTCAGTTTACTAGATGTAATTGGTTTCGCATCCAAGTAAAGGCAAAATCTAATATGCAACAGTATATATATATTTGAGTCGTATTTAAATATTACACATAAACAATTACACACAAGTAACATTTTTTTGTCATTTCGTTGTAGATGATTATTTTGTATATCTGTATGTACTTCGTATGTGGCGATACCATCACACACTCGAGTGGTGAGCCCAGAAAGTCAACCATGGGCGCGGAAATTTCAGTTGGGTCCAGTGAACGTAATTAGTATCTTTTTTTTTTCCTTTTTTTTTTTTTCAAAGCGACGATCTAAATTATGTTTCCGTTGCTTTTACTGAATCTATAATATGGTCTTAACGTCATCCCCTCTTAGATGATTATTCTACAATCAAACGCTCTGGAATATATTTCGAGACTAGTATAACTTGATATAAACACCTTTTCTCCAATAACACGATTGGTTTAAAAATCAAGTGAATTAAAGTGGTTATTTTTTATTTATTTCGTATGGTGATTCAATGGGCGTGAGCCTCTATTACGGGGAGTACTGCACCACCACCTCAATCCCCCCTATTTTTATCCAGGCTTGGGACCGGCATAGCTAATAATTCAGACCTATGGCTGGAGGGATAAGTATTCCTGACTGTATCCGTGCGTGGTCGGTTTGCCTGCTTGCTGGATAAAATACCCAGCTAAACTGGGAGGAAAAACCCTGCTGTCCACGCCCAAGACTGGCTCACTTGGCTATGGCTGAGGAAGATCCTTAAGCTCCTCACGTCGTCTACGGGAATCGAGCCTAGGACACTCCTTCCCCAGGCATATGGTTGCGAAGCGCAAAGCCACTTGTCTAACAGCGCAGACAATTAAAGTGGTAATACTTAGAAACAAATCATGTATCAAATAATAATAAAAAAACTAATTCGCAATATATACAGTATATATTGCAGGGAACACGCTCGAGCCTCCGTAGCTCAGTCGGTCGGAAAGAACTGGGTTCGATTCCCATCAGTAGTGAGGTTCCTTTATATGGTCTCTTTCGACGAAAGGCGAGTTAGCCTGCTCCTACGGAGGTGGTGTTTTTTTTTTCCACCTGGAAACTTGGGTTTTTTGTCCACCATAACAGGCAAACTGGCCCCGTGAACACACGCATCTACAGACATAGCACCAGTAGGCAACCACCTTATCCTCGAGTTATGGTTGCGGTTTCGAAGTCCAAGAATACTTGGAAAGGTCGTGGACGCTCAAGTGCCTGTTAAGACCACTGATAGAATAGAATAGGGAACACGCCCACCGCTACAAAATTGTAAAATAATTGACATTGTTTTACAGAAGACAATAACATACAGAAGACAATAACAGGGATGCGAGAATTCATTCATTGACACAATTAATATTTCTCTGACTCGATTAAAATCCCCAAGACCCAGAAACCTTCTTCTAGTGTCACTAACGATTACAGATTACGTGCAGTTAAAAAAAAAAAAAAAAGCCATTAAAAATGGGCTCAACTTTGATGAAATATTTGAAACTTAAATTAGAATAATTTCCTACTTAAACCAACGAAACTTTTTTTTTCAAAAAAAAAACAACCCCTTATTAATACTATAGCATCCATTATTACTATTCTACAACTCTAATCACGGTGTTCCATGCAAATATTCCCGAATTTCCTCTTATTATTATCTTAAACATGATCTTCTAACCATTCTCCAGTGGAGTGAAGATCATGTTTAAGACATTGACCACATATGGTCTTGAAAATTGAATACATTTTTAATGCTACAAAAACAGTCATTCCTTGTTTCCTGTACGAAATGACTCGCTCTTCCTTAAGTTTCGTAGCATTCCATTCACCAACCAAAATCAAATTCCTCTTTTTTAACTGACTTTCATATCTATCCTGGCATAAACACGTCTCCTCCGTAGCCTCCTTATCCTGCAAAAAATCTTGGTATTCTTTTTCGTTCTAAACATTACTTCTCTTCTACTGAACTCAACACTTTATACATTTCAGATTTGTTCTTACATCAAAAACCTCCCTCACAATGCTTGATTTTATCCAGAATAGACTATTCGTTTACTAGATGACCTTTCTACCTTTCTCACGGGTCACCTCCGATCGCTTCCTCACGGACGCCCTGCCTCTTCAATACCTGTTTTTGTATACGTATTTCCATAGACGCTGTTCCCTTGAACAACGCCACCATTTCTACACTTCCCCCTAATCATGTGCGACAACGAGCATCTACTGATCAAAACACACGCACACGCACACGCACATCGGTCAGCTCCAAACTCACTGAACCAGCTTGTCCTCTTTCATTTTATATACCGCTGATTTTCACGTTTTCAACACTTCCTTTGGAGACCTCTTCACCATACCATTTTCTCAACGAATACAACTCCAAATCTTTAAGAAAACATTAACAGAGTCCTTTCTTCCCTGCGATCACTTCTCCCCCCCCCCCCAGTGTTGTTGTGCTATACACTGCCTTGATACCTCTGCTGTGTGGGCCTGATATAAACAGTCTCCCTTATCACTTGTCCACGCATGGCAGTGTTCTATATACACTGGTGTCTAAAACCTAAGGACGAACACATTTTTCGGAAGATTACAACCGCTAATTCAAACGAATCGGCTTGTAGCAATTTGTATAACTGACGATTTCGAGTAGAAAATGGGTACACATTCAAATTTTCGAATCACGCGCAAAGGGATTCTGTGATAGCACTCACAGGAGAAAAAGCAAAAGACTGCGCTAAGAAGGAAACTTTTTTCGTGTGAGGAATAAAGTTGCAAACTTGAATGCCTTGTAATGTCTCAGATCTTCGCGTGATTTCTAGGCAATATCAGAATTACTGATATCTCACATAGCGATGTATCCAGGCTCTGGATAGCGTTTCAAACCAATGAAAGGTGTTTCATATGCTAGCTAAGAGGTCACCCTCGCTCTACCACGGAGCATGAAAACAGATTTTTGGTTATAACAGCAAAACATAATCGACGCACCATTGCAGGTCATCTTGCAAATCGGCTTCATTCATGTACACAGATATTTGGATAATCTGTGGCAAGACGTCTGCAAAAAGTAGGCCTATACGCCCGCAGGCCTGTAGACTGAGTCCCTTTATCCACAGCTCCTCGTAGAGAACGCTTTCAGTAGTGTCGTATCCATGAAAAATGGAAAAAGAGGGGTATTGCGAAAATTTTCTTGAAAGAAATAGATACATCGGTGCTGGGGTCATGTGTGGGGAGGCATTATGCTTAATGGACGCACCAAGCTACAAGTGCTGGAAAAAAGGGACTATGACTAGTGAACTATATTGCAACGAAATTCTTCAACGTCATTTTGGATTGGTTTATAGTGCTGTAGGCGAAGAATTGATTTTTATGGATGCCAATGCCACGGCACATCGTAAACGAGCAGTGGAGATGCTTCTGGAGACCGAGGATATTAATCGCATCGAGTGGCCAGCAGGCTCCCCAGTTCTCCACCCCATAGAACACGTTTGAAACGCAATAGGGAGACGCGTTGCTGCTCAAAATTTCCCTCCAGAAAACGAACAAGTCTTTATCCTTCCTCGGAAGGAGGAGTGGGCCAATTTGTCTGAAGAACTTCTGAATCACATGGTACGACGTTGTAAGAACTGCATCGCAGTTCGGGGTGCGATGCATTCCATACTGAAATGTCTTTCCCCATGGTTTTCTGTAAGCACTGTACATTAATTCCTTAACTGCATCTTTAGAAACACGGTAACGTTTGCCAAAAACGCATTGCAATTTAATTTGTACGAAATTTATAACACATTTTTTGTGCAATATAATTTATTAATATGCCGGCAATTTATGTCCACATTTGGCCATAGTCATGAACATTTTTCATATACAGGTAAAAATATCCTTCTTTCTTAGCTTATAGGATACCGCTGTATGTGTATGTGTATATATATACAGGGTGTCTCATAATTCTTAGTGCAGTTTTGATCTTTAACTGCTTCATAAGTATCACAGTTACAGAGTGGCAATAAATATCATTTGAAAGTATAACTATTAGAATTTTTGATGCATGAATATTATTATTTCATTACATTTTTTTTTTAGATTGGTTTAATTGAAGATGGAAAATGTTGAAGAAAAAGTCAATTGCGTCCTGTGGCTTGCTGAACTGAAGTCTATAACAGCAGTAAGAAGAAAATTTTCTGCCCATTATAACAAGGAGGCTCCCCACAGAAATTAATAACCGGATGAAAAATTCAAAGAAACTAGATCAATTCCTGACAAACCCAGATCAGGGAGGCGTTCATCAAGGGAAGCGAACGTGGTCGAAATCGAAAGGGCATTTGATAAGAGTCCCAAGAAATCAGTGCGACGTGCTGCTGCTGCTGCTGAGTTAAATGTACCAAAAACCACAGTGCACAGAATCTAACTAGACAATTCCATATATAAACGCTTACAAAATTACGACTGTTCAAATGCTAAAAGAGTATTATCATGCCAGGTTGGATTTCTGTCAACTGATGAAGATACAAATTGAAGATACTTTTTCAGATGAAGCAACATTCCGCATAAGTGGGA
This sequence comes from Typopeltis vanoorti, assembly GCF_054136105.1. Taxonomy (NCBI): domain Eukaryota; kingdom Metazoa; phylum Arthropoda; class Arachnida; order Uropygi; family Thelyphonidae; genus Typopeltis; species Typopeltis vanoorti. Next base: position 80,088,027 of record NC_143563.1, on the reverse strand, counting down.
AAGTTAACCATCACAATTGCCGCATTTCGGGTACAGAGAAGTCTCACCAAAAGTTAATGTGAGGTGCGCGGTTAGGAAGGTGTTGCATTATCGTGCCATTCTCTTTCGATGAACCCACTGTCAGGGAGTGAATCTTATTTAGCAATGCTTCAGAAATTTTTTATTCCCGAATTAAAGAAATTAAATCTTATGAATAAAACCATTTTCCAACAGGATGGCGTACCCTGTCACTATGCGACACAGGTAAGAAAGTTTCTGGATGACACTTTCGCAGACAGGTGGATCGGTAGAGGAGGTGCTCTTGCGTAGCCACCTCGGTCACCTGACCTGACTCCGTTAGACTTTTCTTATGGGGTCACATCAAACCAGTAGTGTATGTTTCAAAACCTGCTTCTCTCGATGACCTTAAAACTAAAATTACAAACTCAATCAATCACTCAAGCAGTCACTGCTCAGCAATACTAAACGTTTTCCGGAACTTCGAAAATCGCCTAGTTACATGCATCACACAAGATGGCAGTCATGTTCAGAAGTAATAAGAAACAAATCATTGTAAATAAAACGTTTAGTATTGCTGAGCAGTGACTGCATTGATTGAGTTTGTAATTTTAGTTTTAATGTCATCGAGAGAAGCAGGTTTATACTATAAATCTGTGACTTTTATAATGTTGGACCCAGTGCTTTTTTTCTGGCAGTACCGGCACCTTTTTTCTTAAGTTTTTAAAAATTTGCAATTTATTGACAGCAAAATGTATTATAAATATTCCGGTAGATGGTACTGTGTTCACGAATTGAATTTTCAGTTTTTATTACTCATAAATTGGTACCTGTTTTCCTGTTTCATAGGTTGGTACGCAACCGGAAACGTTGGTACGTTTACTTCGGATTGCTTCCAATATCAGTTCTGCATCCACTCTGCAACAGGTAGGTGGTCACGTGAGTTTTGAATTAATCTAAGTTAAATCAGTGCAATCATTGTTGAAAATGAGTAAAATAAGTAGTTACTTTATGCTAATGAGTAAAGAAAGGAAGACTTGAAGCAGCAGAAATTGTTGAATCTTACTTGTGATCCTGTAAAACAGAAAGCTAGCACCGAAAATACACTTGGTGAAGAGGATCACGAAACCAAGACCGAAGATCCACTGTCAAAAGGAAGCAGATTTTTATAATGTTGGACACTTTTGCAGAAAAATCACTTCTGCGAGAGAAACGAGTGGCTGCATGTCAAGAATAAAATATTGGACTGCAAAGTATGTCGTGATGTCGGAATCTTGCCGTCGATAAACACATGGGAACGAAAATTTAGCGGAGTGGGTAAATGGTTAAATCAATCATTTTGGAGAATCTCGCAAACAACAGTTAATGTCATTAAGAAAAAAAGATTTACCATCATAAAGAGAGTGCAGCGCACAAAGCGTGCCAAAAAATAAAATCTGAAGTAAAAAACGAAATATTAGAGAAAGTTTTCTTAAATACTTTGTCTCATAATAAAGACGTAACAGGAAAAGTGTTTCGAACCGCTTACAAAGGTGCGAGGAGAAATCAATCATTGAACAACTTTGAAGACAAAATAAATTTACAAACTTAATGGCATAGACATGGGATATGTTCTTCATTATGCAAATACTTGCATTAACATTGTGAGCCATATCGCAAATGAAATGAGAAAAACATTAATAGACAATATAGTGAACTCCAAGAACAAAATATCGTTACTTGTTGATGAATCAACAACTGTGAGTAACATAACAACATTGATTGTTATTGTTCGTGTAGTTCTTCCTGAACTTTCGCTCCTGTGAGAGTTTTCCTAGATTTGATGGAATTATTAGATGTAACTATTAGGGGAATTCTAAACTCTTTAATTAGCCACCTTGAGTGTTTAGGATTATCTGAAGATTACTTAAAGGCGTATTTATTGTCTGTAACTTGTGATGTGCAGCCGTGTTGTTTGGTGTGCGTAATTGTGTAAGGAGGCTAATGCAAGAGAAGTTTCCTAGTGTTATTTTCTGGCATTGTGCTAGCCATCGCTTTGAATTCTGTTAGTGACACAGTGAACAATGTGGCAGGAGTGAATTGCTCGAAGAGTTTCATGGAAAAACTTTATGTGACTTATCATGCTTCACCTAAGAATGCTAGGTAACTACAGGAATGTGCAGCCAATCTAGAACTTTAACTTCTTAAAATTGACAGAATTTTAAGCACTCGCTGGGTTGCATCTAGCTTTCGCACTGTTTCTGCGGTGTGGCAAGACTTCGAAGCTCTTGTCCATCATTTTCTGGAGGCAAAAGAAGGCAGCAGAAGAAGCAAAATAGACCGCTTTCTTTATGAGGGCCTTTTAAGAAAAATAACGTCATGCGAGTTTGTTCTTGATTTGGGCCTTATGTGTGATGCTCTCCAAGAACTTAGTGAACTGTCTAGATTTACAGGAAAGAAATATTGACTTGTACAAAGCAGACAGGAAGATGAAGAATACAGTTCAACTTTTTTGAAGAAATGAAAATCCTGGTCCGTGCTACAGTATTTCTCTTCCAAGTCAGAAGAATATGAAGTTCGAAGGGATTGAGCTCCAAAAATGAAAGACACAGTCCTGCAATAAGTTCATCTACTTTCTATAAAAGTCTGAAAGAAGTTGTTGGAAAGCGTATGCTTGAAGAAGATGATACTGGTTTGCCTGAATGTGCTAAGATGTTAGATTCCAAGTATTGGCCAGAAAATCCTGGGAAGCATCTGACATTTGGTGAAGCTGAAATTAAAAAAGGTAGCGCACTCAAATTTCGAAGAGAAGCAGTTCGTGGTTTCCTTGAATATCTTCAAGAAAATAAAGTCCCAGATATACTACTTCCTCTAAAGCACACTTTGGGCACAATAAATATTTTCTAGTGAATGTGAAAGGGGTTTCTCTCAGATGAGTCTTATAGTAACTTCATCTAAGTCATCTCTGCTTGTACGGACAACTTCTACACTGATGTTCATCAGGCTAGTAGGACATCCTCTCACTCAGTTCAACCATAGCGAATATGTGGACTCATGGCTGCTCCGAGGTCGTCATCTAGTTCTGCAGTTGATACCAAAAGCAAGAAGCGATCTAGAGAAGACGAGGGTATATCGGAGGACATGTTAAAAGTGGAAGTTGCTGTAATAACATCTTCATAGTCAGTACGGGCACCTTTTTTTTTTTCAGAAAAAAAGCACTGGTTGGACCTATTAAAGTTTAAAACTGCACTAAGAATTATGGTTGATGAACGGTAACAATGTACACACATACATCTGCTATTCTTTGTGTTTAATTTAAATTTCGGTAAATATTTTATAAATTATTAATGGATTAAAATCAAGTATTATCAGAAAGAAAAACACTGATGCTAACTTTACTCTGTACTTTAACCCATCCCTTTATCAGTGCAGTTTTATCTCTATTTTTCAGAATTCTATATGGAGTAGGAATAGTACATAAGTGTCTTTTGAGTGGTAATCATGAACATCTTGAATCCCGACTTATTGCACGGAGGGGGGGGGGGATTTATAATTTCCAGAGAAATTTATGACACACACACACACACACACACCCCGCTCGTTATTTTCTTTTGATTATTTTACAATTTAGATCATTTGCGATTTTACGAACTGCCTTTATATGATTTCATTGAATTCAGACATACATCACTAATAAACTTCAGAGTAATCAGGGAAGGAAACTATCAGATTTTAAAATAAAGTTGTGTATTTCACTTGCTCGATGTAACAGGTGGCTTGCTTCTTATTTTTACATTATTGCTTATATTTTCAAATTGTCTGGTCTGTAATTAAGTTTGAAGTGTCAATCTTACATGCAAATATAAATCCACAAAATAATTTCGGTTAAATTAATATCGCCATTTTGTCTCTGTGTATTTCAAACACATGATATCTACTAATTTTCTTGATTTTTTGAAATCAGCAGCCTCCCTCTCATTTGAGCAAGAGATATGAGAGAAATATTTTTTAAAAAAAATTGTAGTATTGTAATATTGTAGTTTGTATTGTTTGTTTGTTTGTTACTTGTCTGTCCTCTCAATTTAGTTTTATATTGTTTTACACCAGGATTGTAAAATTAGTGGTTGTCAGCATTTATATGATGTGTTATAATAATAGGGTGCCTGTGTAGCTTTTGACAACATTTCTGGTTCAATTAATGACGCCAAGAAAAAACAATGTCTCTAGTCTGTGACTAGAGAACATTTTCCGCTACCTGAGTTAGTCGATCTTTAGCACAGTCTAGTAGGATATTTCCTCCTTGAAAATCGGGTTCCGAGTTGCTTCCACCGTAAATCCAAAATAACTTAACCTAACCGAACCCTGAAACTTGAGTGTTTACTCATACCCCCAACTCAGAAAAACTAACTGTAAAACTCGCACCATTTCAGGCAATATGAAGTCTGTTCAAAAAGTTCCAGGACATCATTTACTTAAAATATATACAACGGCTTCTGAGCTATAGATATCCTTCGAAATATTCTCATCCTGCTTCAGTGAAAATCCCTGTGAACAGGGATTTTCTTTTTGAGTCAGAAGCTCCCGAATCGAAAGAGCTGAATAAGCTCTTTCAACTCGCATTCATAGAGATGGTCGTCTTCATATATATATATATATATATATATATATATATATATATATATATGTAGAAAGTATTTTTAACTTGGGTATAGTTATGTTAAAGATACCAAGCAATTTTAAACCTGGTTTTACTCCATTTTTTCCAAGTAAGCAAACAGACAGAATGTCAAGTTTGCGCCTGCAATTTATGTAAGACTAGCTGATCTCACAGGTAGTGCAAGACCAAGGCAACTCATGGTAGAAGTGGAGCAAGCTCTGATCACTAATCTTAATATTTACCCTTAATGCCAAAACACATCTCCAAGAAGGGGATGTATGATGTTTTGTATTAATAACTTTGTAAATAAATTTTGTATTTGGCCCCTTTGCCTTTAATACAAAACATCATACATCCCCTTCTTGGAGATGTGTTTTGGCATTAAGGGTAAATATTAAGATTAGTGATCAGAGCTTGCTCCACTTCTACCACGAGTTTCCTTGGTCTTGCACTACCCGTGGGATCAGCTAGTCTTGCATAAATTGCAGGCGCAAACTTGACATTCTGTCTGTTTGCTTACTTGGAAAAAAAATGGAGTAAAACCAGGTTTAAAATTGCTTGGTATCTTTAACATATATATATATATATATATATATATATATATTAAAGAATGTAGGAGAAAGACCACATCCTTTTCGGACTCCTGATTAGGTTCTATTTCTTTTGCTACGTATTCATTGATATTTATGATTACAGTTGTATTGTTATATAGTCTCTTAATTGCATTTAATAACTGTCTTGAATTTCCTCCGTCTTTATTATATTTCATAATTTTCTCTGTCAATTCGGTCAAAGGCTTTTTTGTAATCTATGAATGCCAGTCTGTAAATTAAATTCTCGTCTTTGTTCTATGAGTAGTTTTAGTTTGAATACATCATCAAAGCAACTTTTATCCTTCCTAAATACTGCCTGTTCCTCTAATAACAAACTATCGGCAATAGTTGCAAGTCTTTTATTTAAAATTTTATTATGTAATTTATATTCTACATTTAATAGGCTAATAGCTCTGTAATTTTCACATAAACTATTTCTCTTCTTAAAAACCGATATTATTTTAGCCCATCTCCATTCTTGAGGTATACTGCAGGTAATCCAACAACTATTTAACAGGCTGAGGAATCTTACTTTCAAAGAGATATCACTAAACTTGATTAAATCTGAGGTAATTTCATCTGTTCCTGCTGCTTTTCTGTTTTTGTTGCTGATAAAGCTTCTTCCAATTCCTTCATCTCCAATAAGTCTATTCAATTGCATTTTTATTTTCTATTTCTTCGTTACTAAGGAATGGATTGTACCATAGTTATTTATAATGTTGCATCCATTCTTCTTTTGAGATTCCTGAAATTTCTGCTACATCTTTTTTCTGATTTATCCAAATATTTCAATAATTTATAACCAATGTTTTGGGGGCCATGTCGATCATTTTCCCAAGAATCTTGGTGAGCTTTTCTTACAAATAAATAAATAATTAAATTATTTATTTATTTATAGCGTATGATGATATAACGGCCGTGAGGCCCCTTTTTTACGGGGAAGTACGCCACCATCTCAATCCCCCACTAATGTTATCCAGGTTCAGGACCGGCATAGCTGACGAATCAGGCCTATGGTTAGGTCTAAAGAATTCCTGACTGTAATCCGCGTGTTTTCACGGAGCCGATTTGCCTGCTTGCGGGAGGAAAAACCTCAGATAAACTGGGGAGAAAAACTCTGCTATCCACGCCCAAGACCAGCTAACTTGGCTATGGCTTAGGAAGAACCTTAAGCTCTCACGTCGGCGACGAGAATCGAACCCAGGACATTCCTTCCCAGGCATATAGTTATGAAGCGCATTCAATTATTATTACGTGACACTCCCAAGGAGTCAAAAGACTCATTGTGGGAGGGCATGCACTCCACAATTCTTCGTCTCCACTAACTACATCATCACTACCAACGTCATCTACCGCCCACTATCACCACCAGCACTAGTATTTTCACAGACAATCACAAACATCCATGTCCAGGGCGGGATCGAACACGCAGGCTTTTGGCCTGAGAGCGGATACGTTAACCACCCGGCCGGCTCGGTTAGTAAAATTTTTAACAGTGAATCCCACTTGTTCACAAGAGGTTATAGACATACTTGTATAGAACATTAGTATTAGTACCGAGGGCGGGTTGAAGGTTAGATAAGCGGGAAATCATGCTCTAGATTGAACCCAGGTCTTACTAATCAAAGGCCGCTTCATCGAAATATACTGAGCTACAAGGAATCGTACGAACGCATTGCATTTAAAGCACAGATAGACAACGCATGAATGAACAAGCAGATCTAAATCCTAATGAAAATATTCAGTTGTGAACGGTATTAATCAATATTTAAGTAAATGAACTTGACAAGAAATAAGACTCGATCCCGGCTAATACATTAACATCTGTACAGTTTGATAGAAATATTAAGAATATATAATGCAAAAAAAATCTTCTTATGCTTCTTTGTTATCCAAAGAGACAGGCAATACATCTTTTATATCTTTCTTTTTTTTTTAAATCGGTACGCAGTTGCTGTCAACTTGTTGCTATTGCCTCACTGAATGCATTTTTGTAGTTTATAGGCGTCTGTAATAATCATATGTTCCTAGTCATAACTATTATTCATTGTATATACTATATTTAAGTTAAATTTTCTGAGCTATAGGATTAAAACCATGCGTGTTTCCAAGATAGAAAACAATTAGCTGTGCCAACGATCGATGAACTCCAGAATCCGCTGGATAGCGGGAAAAAAAAACAAGATTACAAGTTTAATATTAAGAATAAATGTGGCTGTTGGGAAAATAGCGAGAATTAAAAGCCTCATTTGTTTTTATTAATTAATGTTCATATTTAAGATGCTTATGTTGCCTTGTTCAAAAACCATTTATACCATAGCAGCGCTTGGCTGCCAGAAGGCAGAGTGTATTAAATTAGCTTCTAGCTGCCCACCAAATGAACGGTTTTATAAGCATTTTTTATTTTTACCGGTTCCGAAACAGCCGATCTCTAGCAGGGACAAACACGTTTTTTTCCTCTGAAAACTCGGGTTTTTAACCGTGCAACTCAAGAAAATCGACTGGACTCTAGAATCCATAATATTTCAGACAATAATATATTGCATTTTGGGTATGAGGTTGCCACAATTGTCTGCAGAAATCTGTTTTAAAAACATTGGTAGTTTGAGTCAGCTATCTCCTGATTCCTCAACTGGAGTAGGTGAGGCAGCTTTAGCTCGATTGACTGTTTTGGAGAAATGAGGGGAATTAATGAAATTCTGACTACTACCATCCCAAACCAGCTTAAAGCTTTATAAATCACAAATTGTGTGCTATATAAACATTGTTTCTAAGCTCGAAGGTCTGAATAAGAAATGTCTATTATTATCAAATGCTGGTGTAGCCTTTTGGCAATGCTGGATCTGATCATATAATACTGCACCTATCCCAAGAGAAGAACCATCATACTTGAAGTTAGTGAAAGAAGAGTTTTAGTTAATTTCAGTATTTGTTAATCCTTGGCATAGAAAGTCAATTATTTATTTACTTATTTATTAATTGGGTAGAAGATTATTTTGCCACCAGTTGGTGACAGTGATCATGCCTTGCTTTCTTGGGAATTATTTAATTATATTGGTGATTTCCAGCAGGATACTATGTTAACGGGTTTCTCCTACAAGAAATTGATGAGGCTAGAGGTCTTTCTAATGGTGGATAGGAATTTGAAGTTCGGAGGTCAGATGGCAAAAGTTGCAAAACAGCTCAGAGGATAATTATGACGTTGAAGCGAACCTTGACATGTAAGCATAAGGAAGTAATTTTTCCTCTTTATAAGGCATTGATAATTATGACTGCACCTGGTTTACTGTGCGCAGTTTTTGTCTCCCAGGTCGCAATGGGATAAAGAAGTTGTGAAAAGGTACAAGATTATATCCGAATTATGAGATTTAGATCATGAGGACAAACTGTGAGTATGTGGAGTAAGATGGGTGAGACGACAAAAGTCTCTAAATTTCTGAATGGGTGTTATAGGATATCGCCTGATGAAATTTTTCATTATATGGCAGATGGGGAGAGAACACGGGGCATCCATGGAAGTTGTTTGTTTGCAGTTATGACAGGGGTAAGAGCCAGGTTTTCCTCTCGCAGAGCAGTGAGTGAGTGGAATAGTTTCATTTATTTATTTATGCTTATGGCTACATGAAAACTGGTAAGTGAAAAATACAATCACAATTTACAGAAACAAATGATGAAAATCTTAACATATAAAAGTTCATTACATAAAAGGCACAGCCTGTTTTCTAAGTCTTTCCTTTTTAAATATAAAGCAAAAGTAACTTGTCAATAATTACGCCAGGACAATTATCGTCCTGCTGCACCAAGTATGACAAGGCTGCATGTTCTCACAACACTTCACAACATAAAAGTAGCTGTATCCGAGTTTTAAGTAGAGAGCAGTTGTGTCTTGTGTGAGAAAACTTGATCCATTAGAGGAGGTCCATTTCACACTGTATCATCTTCTAACATGAGGAGGAGTTCTGCTGATTCTATGACGAGGCCTATGAGAGTAACTACGAGAATAACGTCTTCGTGGTGAGACGGGACCGTGATCTTCTGTTTCCTCCATAACCACCGCCACCATGATACCAACTACAGGTCAAGGTCAGAGCTGGAAAGCCAATTCAAGGCCTCATCCGTCACCTTGTGGATGTCATATAGGCCACCACCGTGAAATTGGCGCCTTGGGCAGTCGTACACAATAATCGTCTGAGCCACGAGAGAACAATCACAATAAGGGTGATCTGACAGCCCCATTAAAAGATAGCCACATCTGCCCTGACTAGTTCTGATCTTGTTTATGGATGACCAAATCTTCCTAGGAAGACCAAAACCAGGCTGCAGAGCACAGGGATCTTCTACCAGGAAGCCATTTGTTGGTAGATTGTTGGACCAGTATTCTCTCCATATGTCAGATATTGATGGCAGCACAGCTGAAGAGAGTTCGTCCATGGACCAGAGAGGCTTTCTAGATTTGAGGCGAAGACTAGGTGGGTTTATGAAAGTCTGGTGTAGGGATAGGAGTGGGTTGCTCATTGCTTTATTAAATTCCTTAATCGAGGCTTGTCTTCTCCGTATGTGTGTAGTGGAGCAATGTTAGATAGAACAGGCAGCCAGGGGAGAGAGAGAGAGAGGGAGGTGCTTCTCACTGTCCCACTAATTGTGTGCATGGTAGAGTTTAGCTGGGTGTCTATAATGTTAGTGTGTGTACTTCTTTCCCAGACAGGTGCACAATATTCTGCTGCAGAGAATGCGAGGGCTAGTGCAGATGTGCCTTTTGTAGGTTAGGCTTCTGTCCAGGCTCACTCCAAGGGATTTCGGGTGAGGCTCATGTTCTACCATTTTTCAACAAAAGGAAAGGTTGAGTTGTCAATTCGCCTCTGCATTGTACAGGTAAAATACTGAGGACACTGTTTTCGTTGGATTTGGCTTCAATTACCACTGCTTGAAGTACTCTTCGAGGGTGTTCAGGTCTGTATTCAAGGTTTATTCTAGGTTGCTAAAGGAGGTGGATTGATGTAAGATCGCTAGGTCATCGGCGTACATATACTTGGTTGATCTGGTATGAGGTAAATCATATACATTGATGTTAAAAAGTATAGGGGATAACACAGAGCCCTGAGGAAGACCGTTGTGAAGGAATCTGGCCTGCTCTTTTTTCCGTCAATATGGACCCGGATCTTTCTGTTGGAGAGAATAGATTCAAAAAGTTATAGAGTTTTTTTACACTATAATATTTCCTAGTTTTAAGAGTAGGCCCCTGATCCCGACAGTGTCATAAGCAGATGTTTGGTCAATGAAAGTGGCTCCAGATTTAAGTATCTTCTGGAAGCTGCTTCAATTTGAGTTGCCAGGGCCTGGACCTGGTCACAGCAACGTCTTCCTGGCCTGAAGCCAGCTTGTTCAGTCGGGAGTGCTCTTTCGATGAAATTTCATCGAATTTCATGAAAGAATTTCGGTGAAATTCTTTTAAGGAGAATTCTTTCAGATTTTTAGTAGTGAGTGCATCTGGTGTGAATGAATATAAGGGAAGGTATGATAGCTGGTTTGGGTTATGTATAGCCCCTCTCAGTGAGCCGTTTACTTCCCATAGGTCTAAGATAATAATGATAATAATAATTTATTTTACTTCATCTCTACTTTTCAAACCGCAAATCAGCAAATTCCACTCTGGACTTTTGACTGTCACAGACAGTAATCAATTTGGTATAGAAACATGAGATGGTGGCAGTTTTCTTTGGTACTCTCATTCTATACGATGGTATAGAATGAGATGAATACCAAAGAAAAAAGTATACGATGAATTGTGATGAAGATTAGCTGTGGAACTAAGTGCTGAGATACTAGCTGCCAACAGTTAGTAAGGCTAAACAGCATCTACTTACTACTTCTGGAAAATAAATAGCTAATGTTAGAGGATATATTTAATGTTTTATTGCTGAATCGAGAGCCACTTCAGGCCTCGATTAAGCAGAGAGAGTCTTCCACACAATGAAAAAATTCAGCTGTTACCTAAAGGCATTCCCAGACATCAATACACATGGGATTTAAATTCACACCCCCTGTAGGACAAGAATATATTACACTATCTACTCGGCTACCTAGGCTGGCATATTCAATAGGTAAAATAATTAGGTATATTTTTACTGGCTGAAATAATTTTCAGATATTAATTATTCCATAAATTTTTGTTTATTCTGTTGGTAGTATACAATTAGAGTTTTTACAGGCGTCCTTGATTAATTATTTCTGTGAAGCCCGGAGAGAAGTGACTCATTGCAGTTTTGTAGCAGATAATTAATAAAAACAAATCTGTGCTGAAATTATAATTCTTTAGACATTTGTAAAAAAAAAGTGTAATTTTTTCCTTATTTAATGATTTAATTTGCAGTTACGTGAAAACACCGCCTGTAAGTTTTTTTTTTTACTTTACACGATAAAAAATCTAAATATCCAGTAGAAAAAACCGCTTGTTGGCGTTATAGATTAAACTAAGCAGGTTAAAATCAACCATAGAATTCACAACACTTCAGACAATAATATATTGTATTAGTGACAATGATATTGCCATAGGTGTCTGGTGCACTCTCTTCCCAACATGCTGTTTAATTTAATATCATCGATAGTTTCGGCCAACTATCACTGCTTGGATAAGTATGAAAATGGAGGCCTAGCTTTCTTCAGAAAGTTGGATTGGGCTAAAGCAGCTTCGCTACTCCATTTAGGGAATATACGGCATTACCAGATTTTCCTGTAATTATTTTGTACTGTTTTTTGTAATTATTATCTAATACTTACAGACAGTATTTAATCACACTGTATGCAAAATAATAAATCAGGTAACATCTTTTATTGCTTAAAGAGAGTAGACGAAGCATTTTTAGCCTTATTTATCTTTGAAGAATGTGGGGTGGTCAAACTCCACCCTCAGCCAATCAGAAATAGTGGGCCCAAACTAACAATGTTTTTAAAACTGAGTACGGCAGACAACTGCCGCCATCTTAAATCTTCTAATGCAATATATTACTATTTGCAATAGCATGGATACTACGGTCGATTTTCTTGAGTTGCATGGTTAAAACCCCGAATTTTCAGGGGGAAAAAACCTACTTCTCCCAGCCAGAGATCGACTTTCGGAAACTGGTAGAAATAAAAAAATGCTTATAAAAACGTTCATGTGGTGGCCGCTAGAAGCCAAATTCATACGTTCTTTCTAGCGCTATTATGCAAATGGCATTTCAAAAAGGCAACATAAGCATTTTAAGTATGAGCATTAATTAATAAAAACAAATAAGGCTTTTAATTCTAGTAATTTTATCGACATAATAAGCCACATTTATTCTTAATATTAAACTTATAATCTATTTTCTTTTCCCCATATTTTAGAGTTTATCGATTATTGGCACAGCTAATTGTTTTGTATCTTGGAAACGTGTGTTTTTAATCCCATAGCTCAGAAAATTTGAATTAAAAACAATATTTCTTATTAGGTACATAGAATTAATGGACAAAAAAAAATGGAAATATTGAGCTATCGGATCACATTATCGGTAGTTGCAATGCAGCGTCTACGATGCATCGAACACATATTCAGTTGATATGCAAATATACACGTGATATTCCTAGGGACGTGTGTATAAAGGCAAAACGGAGGCCTGCCGCCGTTTTGCCTTTATACACACGTCGTTTTATTGTTCCAGAATTGTTCCAGCCTTTATACACACGTCGTTTTATTGTTCCAGAATGTTAGAATGGAATTGAAACAAGACCTCGGTGACTTTGAAAGGGGCGTTATTGGTGGAGCCAGACTGGCGGTGAATCTGTGACTAGAACAGCTGAAATTACACATGTTAGTCAAGGAACAATCTCTGAGATTATGGCAGTTGACAGAACAAAGATCATCAGCGAAATGCAATAGTAGACGAAAGCACTTACTGCAAAAGAGGAACTTTCGTGAATTAGTGCGCTGTATCACGAAAAATAGGCATACTGCTGAGTTGTGTGAAAAAATCAACACCCGTCGTGAGAAACCCCATTTCAACAAAAGTCTGTTCCAGGAAGTACACAGAATTGGATATCACGGTTGGGTTGCCTTACACAAGTCTGATCAATCCTCAACGCACGTCGTCGCATCCAATGGTACAAAGATCACAGGCAGTGGATTACACAACAGTGGAGGGATGTGATATGGTCCAATCAATCCACTTTCACACTGTTTGCTGTAAACGGACGAATACTTGTGTGGCTTCAGCTGAAGGAAACTTACCAACCAGAGTGCTTGTTTCCTACTGTGAAAGGTTTTGGTGGGGGTGTCTGGGGTGCATTCTCATGGCATGGTTTGGGTACGCTTGTTGTATTGCAAGTAAAGTGGATGCTGCAAGTTATCTTTCAATCATAAGTGATCATCTTATGATTCATTCCATGTTGACACACTCTTCTTCTACGCGGCCAGCCATGTTTCAGCAGGATAATGCTCCCATTTATAGAGCAAATGTGGTCACCCAGTGATTTACAGAACATGACGGTGAGGTGTCCTGTCTGCTGTGGTCATCCCAATCGCTAGACCTAAATGCTATAAAACATTTACGGAACATTTTGAGCGAGCTCTGAGGCAACGTTTGCCGTTCCCAAAGAACATAGGCGAATTGATCCAGTTTCTGTCCGAGGAGTGGTGTAAAATTCCTCCTGTTGAGTTCTAAGTACTGACAGTGTCTTCCTCGAAGAATACAGGCTGTACTAGACGCCCACGACGGACGAACGCCATATTAATCGAAATGTGGCGCTGTTTTCATTGTTTGTCCAATACCTCTATGATTATTACAGAAGCCTAGAAGCCACAAAACTGCATCCAGTGAGGCAACATCAATCGAGCAAATTGGACAGCTTCTTACCGATTTCCAAAACTTAGGTATAAAATATATTGCCCGTGTCTTTGGATAATAAAAAGGCATAAGAAGATTTTTTGTAGCTTATATTCTCAATATACTGTATGTACCAAAGTGTAAAGATGTTTATATATTAGTACATATATTGAGAATATAAGCTACAAAAAATCTTATACCTTTTTATTATCCAAAGACACAGGCAATATATTTTATACCTAAGTTTTGGAAATCGGTAAGAAGTTGTCCAACTTGCTCGATTGATGTTGCCTCTTATTACCTTACACCTCTGGCAGCAAGTACTCATTGAGGAAACCTGTACATCACCTAATCTAGCTGTCATACCTTTCATTAAACTGATTCACGCTAGAAGCACTTACCACATTAACAAGCAAAGTGTTCTACTCCATTACTTCTGTGTGAGATAAGATCTAGCTCTAACCCCTTTCTTAACCGCGTATAAACTTACCTTCCATGGATACTCCGTATTCTCTCTTTCTATTTACCTTGTATCTAACGAAAAATTTCACCCTACGATAACCTTTAACCCATTCAGAAGTTTATAGCCATCTATCATCCCTTTTTCTCCTGTTAGCCAGAGTCTATAGTCCACATACTCTATGTTCCATAATAACTCTTCTTTGCACCCTTTTCAGCTTGTTTTTTCCTCTTAGAACCCAGGAAATCAAAGCTCTGTAAAGAGACAAAGCTACTTCCATTTCTTTATATGTCAAGGTTTACTCGAACATTGCAATTATTCTCTGAATTGTATTTTCAGTTTTTGCCATGTGACCTTCAAACTTGAACTTTTCTATCCACCATAACGCTAAGAGATCCCTAGACTCATCAGTTTCTTATAGCATATCTTCGCTAATATAATATAGCGTTGGAAATCTCATCATGCCAAAGTGCATAACTTTATACTTATTAACATTGAACTTATAGCCATTTTCATTTGCGCAATTTTCTAGCCTATTCAAATCATTCTCCAAGTGCTGGTTATCAGTAGGATCAGTGAATTGCCCTGATAATTTTCTCATTATCAGCAACTAAACATATTTCCTGTTAGGCCTACTCTATTGTCATCAATGCATTACCTTCATCACTGGTCACCTTACATCTGGCAAATTCACATCCGCTGTGCTGACAAGAGTTTATATTCTCCAGTTTATGCAATAGCCTTCCATGTCTCCTATCTTTAATATTATTATAAATTATGAAAATGACATTCCTTTAGCTGTTTATTGAGAATATATCCTGTCTGTCTACCTATTTTTGTATTCGAGATCTTACCAACTGCTCTATAATCTTCACATCATACTACAGATATTGATAGGTTGGCAATTAGACACTTAGACATTTGCTTCCGCTTATGAACGCTTTAAATTTGGGAACTGATGTCGAATATTTTAATTTTAAATGAAAATGGATGTTATAATTATAATTATAATTAATTATAATTAATATATTAATAATTATTATAATTATTACATGATACTTCTGTGCAGTCCCATGAATCATTGCTGGAGGGCAGCCATTTCACTTTCCAGTCTGCATTGTTCTGTGTTCCACACACACACCACACAGCAGAATCGCCATAACCCACTAAGTAACTGAAGCAATACCTAGGAACAGAAAGTTCTTTGGAGGGCGCAAATTTAGCCGAACCATTAAAACGCCAATTTTTCTTTTTAATATTACATTTTCTTGAATTTAGGAGCGAAAAAATTAGCCAGTTTGCTGGCGAATGCCCGAGTTTCCGAGAGGGCGAAACTGTGATGCTACTACTGTGGGACAAGTGAAATGAAAAAAATGTTATTGTTTTGTTTTGAAATTATAATTAAAAAGAACTTTCTTGCACTATGAAAATAACACTTGTCATTGTTTCAAGTACAGTGCTAAAAGCAATGATGGTTGCACACACTGGAGCAGACGTTTCTCTGATGTATTTCTGATCATGTGCAGAAGTCAAAAGGCATTCAGCTTTTTCCTTTGGATGGGGTCGCTTTCACGACCAGTACAAAAATTCTTCGCGTTTTGATGAGAGTCGAACTCGTTTCTTTTTCAGTCGAAGGGTGCATGTCGGAGTATTTTTTGTTCAGAATAATTGTTCTAATTTGACATTATAAAATATATTAAGAAACATTTAATCAAAGCCGATAAAAAAGATTTCACTTTATTGTTAAGTCTCCTACTCTCTTACTCCTTGTGACAATCGAATTTTCTTTGCCGCATTTCGTACAATATTTACAAGTGTTTGTGTATATACACATTATCTTTTTTTTTTGTTGTTGTTTGTTTTCCTGTTCAGTTTCACATTCTATTTTTCTTTAATTTTGTCTTCGAAATAGAATATATATATATATATATACAGTATATATATACACACACACATATGTGCTTTTTTTTTTTTTTTCGTGTCAGAGATTTTCGTGTGACAAAATGTTTTAAAAATATTGGGGCTGGGAGATGGAGAGACATGATCACTAATTATAGCGCTATTTAGTTAAGTTAAGCTATTTAGTAAAAAATTAAGTAACAAAGAATTATAAGTTTTGGAATACTTATTTGAAGCAAGATAATGTGACTTCGTTCTAAACGCTATTCCATGCAAAATTAAAGTGATAGTTATATACATTAATTGACGTACTTTTCAGTTTATTATTAATTAATTAATTTAATGTTTTGATAGTTACCCCCATAGTTTGAAAAAAGTGAATGTTTGTACTGAAAGGAATAAAAAAAGATTGGAAGCAATAATCATATATGATTTTGACTACACGATAGTTCTCCAGTTTCTCTTATTTTACACGCGGATGGTGATTTTGTTCTGAGATCTGATTTGCCGTATTGTATTTACAATAGATACATATACGCCAATACTACGAAAGAATAGAAACAACCAATAGTAAACTATATGGCATACAATTGAAATTATTACCCAATGTTATCACTCTTCACATTGCCTTTCCTGTTTCTGCAATATGGCCGTAGCAGGTGCCGAAGCGGCCTTATTTGAAGATAAGGTAATGAGTATATGGTTTTTTGACATTTGTGTTGATGAAATTTGCTTTAGTTAATTTTAATATGCATGCATATGTTTCATTATCTTTTTTGTTTGTTTGTTTCTGTTGAGTTTTGCATTCTATTTTTTCTTTGCTTTTGCCTTCACTTAGGCCGGCATGCGAGATCACTGGCTTCTCGATCTCCTCTTCACCCGAGCATCCTGCCAATTGGAGGTATGAGCGTATTTGTTTTGGCATGTGATTTTGATATAGTTTCTCTTTTACAATGGAAAATACATTTGTAATGATTGAATATATTGTCACTAATAACTGAGTGGTTATTTTTAAAGGTCAGCGAAACAGTAAGGTAGCTCTGTTGAAACAATATAAATTTTTCCATCAGATAAAAAACTTGTAAGTCACGTTAAGGTCGTATGCGGTTTAAAAATGAGCAGCCTGTTTGCGTGCTGTTTTTAGCCGTGCGTCTACTTCAGTGAGGAAGTAATATTATGTAAGGTCGCTAATAAGTTTATTTTGCAACTTTTTCGTTACATAATATTAAAAAAAAAATAAAACCCACGGTTGTTTTCTTGTCGTCATAGTTGATTATTTTATTTTGTGGGATAACCAGTTACATAATTTCAAAATGAAAAATTCTAGGCAACTTAATATTTTTTTCGTTTCTCGGGGAAGGTTGTTATTTCGATTTCAACATGTCTCCTTCGTGCTTGCCCACCAGCGTTCCACATTCTTACTAAGTAATGCCACTAGATGTAACCAAACTATATGTTCACACATTATATATATATATATATATATACACACACACACACACACATACATACATTTTAAGTAGTAGACTTATATCATTATTATTACTATCTGGGCATCTCCATGGAGTCAACAGCCATCATAGTTGGCCTCTAATCATTATTGACATAATGACTGATATATTTTCCTTAAACACACAGACGTTAAACAACTCAGGCAATCCTTTAAACCTTGTTCTCACATCCCTTCTGACTACATACTCCGCCCCCCCTCCTCGTTGTCTGTTGATCAGTTTTTTTTTAATCCACAAATCTTCGATCTCACCTCACAAAGCATTCCATAGATTTACTATCTCCAGGGAATTCAAATGACTAAATCTGAGTCACAGTAGTCATCTGGATGCGATGTATCAAGAGGTATAATAAATTGAAAAAAAATTAAAAATAGGGATAATTCCTTGTCTCTATTTTTCAGTGTGTTTTTCAATATCCAAGTGATCCTGTATGCTATTTTTTCCCACTTTTGTAATATTTTCTTTGAACTTTAATAACTTATCAGTGTAATAAATCTCAGCATAATATATATACTTACAATCTTTTTAGATCAGAGGCAAAGTGCATAACTTTACGCTTGGCCACATTGAACTGCAGCCATTAATCTTTGCCTACAATACAGTTTATTCAGGTCATTCTGCAGTTTGTTTTGCTGTTTCTTCCCAGTTTAGTATTATCAGTAAACAACTGAATATTATCCTTCAAACCATGTACAATAATAATAGTGGATCAGTAGCAGTACAAAATATTTCACTGTATCACTAGTAACAGTACCTCTTTCACTCTTACCAAGTTTCTGTTCTTTTATGTCTGTCTGTCATCCTCTTATTCACATCCCTGGTTTCATATTCATCCTCTTATTTAAGAGATGACTTCAGAGTTTCCACTGAAATGCCCTTATAAAGTTCATTGTTTTCATTTTAACCCCTTCCCTATAGTGTCATATTCGATTTACTCATTCCTTTCTAGACTACCGTTTTACATAATTTTAACAATCACTCTTGATATAGAGCCATCAAATTATAGACCTGAGACTGCCATTTTGCTTCTGTATGCTCCACATAGGCCAGTAATCTCATTTAATATCATGACCATATTTGCATTGAGAATGTAACAGCATCTCTGTAGTATAGTTGGAAAAGATCTCAGTTCATCTCTTTATGATAAGAGAAATCTTTACATGTGTTTTTTCATTTGAAGGTAAGTTAGCTGATCTCATATGGCATTTGCAAGGTTTTCCTCCTAGATACTCGGATTTTGATCTTAGATAGATACAGCAGGCAAATCAGCCAGAGAACACATGCACTTAATAGGAAAAAATAAATAAATTAGTTGTCATAGATAATGGATTATGCAGTATATTTGTGGACAGTGAATGACATTTAGATGGTGGATTGTGTAGAGTGTTGTTGGTGAGAGTGCCTTCCCATGATAAGTCCTTGGACTCTATGGAGATATCACACAGTATCAACATCCCATCTACTTCCGTTTCATCAACTTCTGACTTTGGTTCCTGTTTCTTACTTAACTGGTAGATACCTTTTAGAAAAATGATCACACATTAATTTAGGTATTACTTCTATGCCTGTCACCTCAGCATTAAAGTTACTTTCATAATTATTTCTTTTTACCTGCTGCAAAATAACTCTTTGGTATTTCCTTTGGCTTGCTCAGTATTGATTTTGCTTTCATTTCTGTGCCCGTCACATTTTGTGCTTTGAATTCATGAAGCTTTTGATTGCAGTTCTCTGTAAAGAAATTCCCTCCATAACATTTTCCTTTCTTGCAGTTTCTGATTAATGTTGCTACTCGTTCATTTAATCCGACCAGATTTAATCTCCTAAGCATGTGCAGTTTAATACTGCTTTTGTTAAAACACTCCTTGACCATTGCTCCGTACACTGCTGATGGTCTTTCCTTATAAGTCCTAATCCCATGACTGCTCCAAGCTGCTTTCTGAGTCTGCTATAATTATTGCTTCGGAATTCTTTTGTAGTTCCACATATATATCCCTTCTCATTGTTTTGGCTACCTCTCAGATCAGTACCATATGATCATTTCTTTCTCACACCTCAAAGGCCCTACTGAGTAACTCCTTTGGGATGAGAGAACCATAACCACACACTTTATAGATAGAAATTCCATAATGCTTCTTAATATTTCAAGCTGTCTTTCACTATAATCACACTCATGTTCTAATTTAAGTTCTTTATGGAATAATTTAGCCTGTTCCATTAATCTGACAAGTCTACCCCATCATTTCAATGTTGTTGAGACATTCCGTTATCACTGTTACACTCAATACTCTTATTATCGTTTTTCATAGTGGATATGGATAGCTTCCCTGATGTTATCACTAGATCCAGTACTCTCAGCCCTGAGTCTGCTCTTTTATGTGCTGTTTTAGTAATTATCTCTCAATAGCTGTATAAATTCTCTTTCTTTACTACCACCTTTCTTCCTTCTATACTACACAATTAGTCTTCCTTAATAATTGCTTTCCCTGTGCTCATCCTTTTATCTTTGCAGCCTGTATCTTCATAATTACTATCTCTGTTCTCATCGAACTTATTGCTGATGCTTATAGGTGTGTCTTACAGTGCATTTCTAGGCCTACAGCAGAAACAAACCTGTATATTGCTAGCCTGGTTGGCCGAGTGGATAGCATGTCTGCTCTCCAGCCAAAAGGCTGCGAGTTCGAATTCCACCTTGGGCATGGATGTTTGTGATTGTCTGTGAAAATACTAGTGGTGGTGGCAGTGGTCAGTAGATGTCTTTGATGTAGATGATGCAGTTCGATGTCATTTGTGAATGACATCGAACTGCATGTCATTTGTGTCCGATGTCATTTGTGAATGACATCGAACACTTTCTCTCCAAAACCTTGGCCTGCCTGTTGCTAGTGGTTAATGTATCCACTCTCCAGCCAAGAGGCTGTGGGTTCAAATCCCACCAAGGGCATGGATGCATGCGATTGTCCTACTGACCAATTACCATATGTACTGCTCTGACCTGTGTTCTGGTGCAGTTTAACCTTTGATGTCTTTGCACCATAAAAATCAAAATCCAAAACTTTCCCTGAACTAAGAATTAAATTAAGCAGTTAGGGTAAAAGCACCGCAAGTTCTTTTGCACATTCTTGTAACATGGGCTAACATGCCATCTAATCCTGTTGCTGTATTCACATTGATATTTCTCAATATGCTGACCATCTCCATTTCAGTTAATTTATCTCATTCTTACATTAGTCTCTGTCCCATTGGCAACTGTAGTATTTTTGCCTGCATGATTGCATAGTGATCACCTAACAGCTCAACTATTTATTATTATTATTATAGGCAACTCCAAGGAGTCCTTAACTATTTAGGGAGGCCCTAAACACTATGTCAAGAACTATCCAACATTTGCACAGAATCTATCATACTTTGCTTTGAACTCATTCACAGTCATGGCACCCATAACAGACTCTGGCAACCTATTCCACTTATTCACTATGCTTTACCACACTCCAAGCAAAAAACCTAGTTCTGACATCCTTGCTAACTACACTCTTACTCAGTTTCCATGGATGCCCCCTAGTTCTCCCACCAACACACCTGTTCTGAAAAATTTCCTCTGAATTAATCTTGTAAAAACTCCTTAGTAATTTGTATGTCTCAATCATATTACCCTTTTTCTGCCTATCAACCAGTTTCTATAACCCACAAATCTTCAACCTGTTCTAGTAAGGTTCATTCCATAGACCGGATACCATCTTGGTCACTTGCCTCTGGATCCTCTCCACCTTTTCCTCATGACTAAGAAACCCTGTCACCCAGATCTGCTCATAGTAGTCAAGATAGGGTTGTATCAAGGCTCAATAAAGAGGAACAATAACCTGCTTGTCTCTGCTTGTCAAAGTATTCTTCAGTAACCAAGTTATCTGATGAGCTGCTTTAGCCACTTTTGCTATGTGCACCCTAAACTTTAAATCCCTATCCACCAGTCTCTGGCTTCGTCAATTTCCTGGAGTACAGTTCCACCATATACAGCTGGTAATATTTTCACCCCAGAATGCATTACCTTACACTTTGCCACATTAAACTGACATCCATTGTCCTTTGCCCAGTCTGCCAATCTATTGAAATCCTGCAAAATTTTGACATAATCTGTATTAACTATTACTCTACCCCACTTTGCATCATCGGCACATAACTGAACTGTACATCTCCGATTGTTTTCTATATCATTAATGAACAAATTAAATAGTAGTGACGAACTTTTCGAATACTTTGACAACAACTTGATATGCTGATCGGTCAGTAATTTGCTACATCAGTCTTGGAACATCTTATATGCAATGGAACTATTTTCCCCTTGGGACTAACCCAGAGCTGAGACTTAGATTAAAGAATATGGTCAAGGGCACTGACAATTCTCTTGTCTTTTCATGTGAAACTCAAGCTGCAGTACCATCCAAACCCACAGCTGTATTCACATTAAGGTTATGCTATGAACCTCCATTTCATTTACCTCAGTTCCCGTATAAGTCTTTGTCTCTCTCATTCTTGGCATATCGTCACCTGAATGATATGCTCTTGCAAAGTGTTCCCTTAGTAATTATACTATTTCAGCATATTGAAAGAACTGTTTGGGATTCTCTTTAGTTTGCATTGCTAACTTCATTTCATAATCTGCTTTTTCCTTTCTTACCACACTAGTTACCCTTCTGGCCTGTGCCTTGTACTATTCATGTGCCTGCAGGTCACCTTTCTCCTTAAATTCCCTCCTCAATTGTTTATTTTTTTTGCAGCTCAAGCTTAATGGTGTTATTCATCCATTTAACACCCACTTGATTTACTCTTCTGACTCTAGGTATGCAGTCAGCCATTACCTCCTTCAAACACTCCTTTACCATTTCCCATGTACTATCAACATCCAGCCCTTGCAGTTTACATGCCACGACACTGATCCAAGCAATATCCTAAGCTTGTCATACTTATCAGACTGGTAATTCCACATATACCCTGTCTTAACTGAAAATTCCACATATTTAGCCACCTCTCAGGTCAAGACAATATCACTCTCACCAGTTGGTGGCAACATGGTCATATTCTTTATAGTCAAATTCTCAGATGCAATTACTAGATTGAGCACTTTTGAACCCCTAGTATATTCCATTATATGCTGTCTCAGGTAATTATCCCTTAGTAACTGCATAAAATTCATTTCCTTCCATGTGTCCTCTCCTCCTTCCAATCTATGTTTCTATAGTTGAAATCTCCATAATAATAATTACCTGTCCTCCACTCATTGAGTCTATTTGCTGATGCTTACTATCTCCATCATCTTTTCCATCCCATGGTCTATAGCAGCATCCAACTGTATGTTTTGTTCTGCTGGCGCCAGTTTCACCCCACATAGCCCCAAATGTGCTATTTTCACTGGCCTGTAGTTTAACTTCTACTGTCTTTGGTTGCAGTTTGTCGGCTATCATCAATAACACTCCTCCCCCATTCTTTTCTCTCTTTCCTCTCTGAACACACTATACCCTTCACATTCTATTCTGCTAACTATAATATCTTTTAGCCATGTCTCACTAATGCCAATAACCTTTGGCCAGGATGAACCAACCCATGCCAAAATTCTCCTACTTTATTCCAAATGCTCTTGGCATTAGTGTACATAAAGTGCACAAGCCCTTTAGGCCCACCACTATCCTGATGCTTTATACAAACTATCCCATTATGGTTTGTTACCAGTGGTACTAACTTAGGCATATTATACACATTCTTACACTCAACTGCCGTTCTGAAGTCTGCATATCCACTCAACAGCTTATCCTCCTCTAAAAGCTCTAGTTTCCCTGATTCTGCACATCCACTTTCACTTCATTCAACAACACTTTTTTCCAGTCTCCAAACACAAAATCAGATGCAAACTATCTTTCTTGTATAAGTCCTTTTGCCCATCAAACTCACTCCACACATCCACAAACTCCACACCACTCCTGCTGCATAACCTATGCATTGAGTCATTCATTATTTTAGCTCTCATTCTTGACATTCATAAACTGCACACTATTCCTCCTTCACAATCTTGTAATTAACTCATTTGTAATCATGGCCTTTTTTCTCAATTTTCCTGTCACACCCTGGCACCAGACTCATGTTATTTACTCTCTCTCTCTCATGCTTTTTTTTTTTTTTGCTTCATCCAGCAACTCTTGTATATTTTTTTCATTGCATATTTCTTATATATGAGCCTGTGTAGCTCAGTGGATGTGGCGTTTGCACACCACGGTGTTTGGCCGCATGAAGGAAGACTTGGTTTCGAGTCTAGTCGGCGACTAGAGGAAATTTTTCTAAGC
The DNA here is from genome assembly GCF_054136105.1 of Typopeltis vanoorti. Lineage (NCBI taxonomy): Eukaryota > Metazoa > Arthropoda > Arachnida > Uropygi > Thelyphonidae > Typopeltis > Typopeltis vanoorti. Next base: position 80,063,762 of record NC_143563.1, on the reverse strand, counting down.
CTTTTTTCGACCGGTTCCCAAGTTAGTCGATCTCTGGCACGGGCAAGCAGATTTTTCCTCCTGGAAACTCGGGATTTTTGTCCTGTAAACTCAAGAAAATCGACCGTAGAACCCACATTATTTCAGACATTAAATATATTGTGTTAGGGTTAGGGACCACAAGATGGTGGCACATTTGAGCCGTCTCTCTTCACTGTGTACCGCTTAATTAGTGATAGCCTTGGGCCCTCTATCTCTGATTGGTACCAGTGGAGATTGAACTGCCCACTCGGTCTCCAAAAGTTAGATAGGGCTAAATGGCCTCGCCTACTCCCCGTATACGGGAATAAAAAGGTGTTAGCTAATTTTTTATTTTTTTATTTTTTGTATTTTGAATTATTCATGCCTGCCAAATACAATAAACTCTTTTACTTCTCCTCCCTGTATACTAACATCTTCACTGATCTTCATCCTCTGCTTTTGTTACCTTCTTATCAAGCACCTTCATCTCTTATTATAGAATCTTCATATAACAGTAACCTTATTACCAGTTTCTTACTCTTTTATACTTTTTCCACAGACTTTTCCTGTCATTCTCTTCCCTTCTGCACCACATACCAATATTTTTTCATCAAGTCTGAAACTCACACTTTGTCCTATGAAAGAATCTGCATTAACACACTATTTCTTTCCTTACTCTTACCTTGTCAATCATATTTTTTCAATCACTTCTTTCATACTTTCATTCATGTTTTGATTACTATTGCTCACTCCTTCAGCCACATTCTCTACAGCACTTTCAATTTCACACCTGTCATCATTAGCGTGCTTCAATTGATTTTCCTGTTTTTGACATATCTTGCATTTCTAACACTCACAAAACATTTCTGACAGTTCTTCCTCCTACCTTCTCTCTCTCTCTCTCTCTCTCTCTCATACCATTAGTCATTTACCCAAATGTTTTTGTAGTGAACTTGGTGGAATTAGTTTTCTATAGAGAATTTTATATAGAAAGCATTGCATCTGTGAGGATTTGGGAGACATTTTAAGTAGCTTATTATGATGTTTGCTATAACGTTCTGTCATCCAAGTATAATTTTTGTTCAAGTCATACAATCCAGTGCCAAAAACTTCTCATTCCTATTCTTGATTCTTCTAGCATTCGTACATTACATGAATTGTAATATCATCTTGAGCCCACAGGTACCCTTTATCGTTTAGTGACATCCCCATTAGATTTTGATTATTAATAACATTCATAGTTCTTTGATCTCTCTCTCACACACAACCTCATAAATGCCTGTGCACATGCTCACGTCTTTTCTGCACTAATATTCTTAGTTTTCTCTCTTGCACACACACACACACACCAACACTTTCTCCAAACTAATTCCAATCCATTTCCTGTATGCTATCATTCATTATGTTTTTTTCATTCATCAGATTCACTTTTATAAACTGCACACATTACTCCCACATAACTGATCTTTTTTGTTGATATGGCAAAACAGTATCTTTACCCTTTAGTCTACTTCTTCCAGTAAATTCACTTCTTCTAGTAATGTGTTCTTACATCTATTGTTCCACTGATTGCCTTTCAAATCATTCTTATCTGTCACATTGCTCTTACTTTTCTTCGTCGCATTCTAATAGCATCATTTATATATATTAATCTTTGCTCTTGGAAAACATAATTTCATCATCATTATAAAGTATACACCCTTATTGTGGGATCACCTACAGTATGTACTTTCTATTACTTTTGCATTTTTTTCATTCTACTGTCTCTTTCGTCAGACTCTCCATTCATTTTCTTCCAGATGCATACACATATGCTATTACCTTAAGTAGTGCAGTCATGTTACACACATGCGCAATTTTGTTTTACGTAAACCTCTTGTGGATGGACTACAGGTAGATAATCCTTTAAGGATGGTAGTTATTACTACCTTTATAAGTAGTGCAACAGATACCATCAATTTTTGCATTATCCATTTTGCCAGACCAGTGGAGGTCATATAATATTTCATCAGTACACTTCTGATCCTCTAATTATATTCCTCCCATATCTCTAAAGCACCATGGACTGCTAGAAACTTAAATATTAAGTGTGAATTAAGTGATTATATGAAATACATTCTGTATAAATGATACGTTACAAGTATATCATTAGAATCAATGAAACAGGATTGTTAATCAAACAGATATTAAATGAAAATTAAATCTGAATAAAATGATTTAATGGAATACATTCAGTACTGGTTTATCAGTATAGTATAGTCAAGTATAAATGAAAATAGAATTATTAATTCCTGCACTTAAAAAGAATGTTACAATAGTACCATTCCCAAAGTGGCAATACATCAGAATTCTATTGAGATTATAGAGTTAATCATAAAGGTTTTGAAGTTGAGGGTTGCTGAGATTGTTTGTTTCATCATGGATATTTGATGTTGTAAGGCAAACATCTTCAAGCAAAGTTGTCTAATGTAATTTGATCTTTGTGTAAGTTTTCATACATCAATTGAAAACCCATTAGCTCTTGCTCAGTTGCAAAGGTGTGTTGTTCTATTTCTTGGGTTAATTCACCCATCAATTAAATTGTCACTAGTAAGTTTTCATCCACTTTCATGTCATTACTTTCACTGTTTTTATTGAGATCCATAACTATAATTTCAGAGTTAGTGTAGTAATGAGCAATATGTGTTTCTTCATCAATGTTCACCTACTCAGCAGATTTTCTTTGTTAAGCCTGCTCGCTATACATTTGGCAGAAGGTCCCTTAGCATGTTTTGCATTCACCAGCTACTCATGAGCACCTTTCTCCTGTAGGGTTTAGTTTGTTGCCACTAAATCCTATAAAGCCATTGCCAATTTTCATCAGGAGGATTATCAAATGCTAATACAGGCCACAATTTACTTTTTCCACTATTTCTTTACTTTCGTTGACACTTGTATCTTCTCCCAAGCATAAGCAATGAATCAAAGCACGTCTTTCATGTTAAATTCTTTATTAAATGTCTCTATCGGCTTACTAGCATTTACGATATTTAACTGTTTTTTTTTTGCAAAGTTTCATGAAATTAATATTAAGTCTCCATAGAGCATAGCATTCCTTGGTCGTGGCATTATATAAGGGATGTAGTTTAGTGGTAAACACTGTATAAACATTTTTCTTATACAGAAGTTAAGCTGAACAGATAATGAGTATGAGAAAAGTTTTGCAATTTTCCAGTAAGCCTGGAGAAGCGCAGTGTGCTCAGGCTTCAGGCACAAAAAACTTCATTCCATTCGAACATCTCAGTGGTGATGCAGTTGCATGGTATATTACAGATTAAATTTTAATGCCTTACAAGGGCATTTGATTTTTTCTATAACCAGCTTCTTGTGTCTGTGCATGCCTGCAGCATTTAAAGGCTCTAGGAGAGTAACTGTCACCAATTGTCTGAATCCTATGGAACTTCTATATCCTGCGCTGTTAATGGCCTTCTAGGCATATGTTGTTAATATAATTCAGTTACATCAATGTGTTGGCAATGTACACCAAGAAGCGAAGTAATCTATCCACAAATTTGTCCACATGTTTGGTGGATTTGAGAACTCTAACAACACACTTTATGGATAGAAAGTCCATGATGCTTCTTAAACCTTTGAAATCTTCTTTAACCATAGTTGCGTTCGTGGTCTAATTTAAGTTCTTTATAGAATAACTTGGCCTGTTCCATTAATCAGAAGAAGTCTGTCCCATCATTCCGATTTGTTGAGACCATTCCATTATTGTTCAATCACACTCAGTACTCTTACCATTTTGCACAGTTTTCTGATACTTGTTTGCTTCTTGGAATCATTTTAAAATCTCTTGTGGTGAAAAATAGAAATATTATTTGTTTTATGACAGTGCCAGTTAGACTATATACTGTATATATTGAGTGCGAGATTATAAGATTTTAAATCAAAGACAAAGCAGATATCATTTGTATTCCCCACTTATATTAATCCATATCCTAAATTAGTCATGGCTTAATTATAAATCACATAAAAATCTTATGCAGGTTTTAGAATTTTTTGGGATAGGGCATTGACAGAATCAGTCCAATGTGTTGTTCACAAACCATTTAATTAAATCAAAAAGTCATTTACAGAATTGACTTACGTTAACATATATACAATTTCATGATAATTCTTTTTATTATTTTCAGTTCTTCCTAATCCAAACTTATTTCTGATTTTCTTCCTTTAAAGCTAATTCTCAATCTAGAATAACCTGCCAGTCATATACATTAACCGACAATAAGGCATACCTTGTGTAAGCCTAATTCAATATCAATATACATTATCTCATAAACAAACACACTTGATATTTTATAGTTAATTTCTTGCTCCGACATGTATAACTACTTGCAATTCTCATTCAGCACGCTGCCTTTTTACATGAATCTTTTGTTCACATGTAAGTGCTCCTTTTCTTTCTTTCTATCTGCTGACTCGTTCTTGATTTCCTGCTAAGTTTCTTCCTTGTCTAAGTCGTCAATTATTCCTTACCCTATAGGACCCTTAACATAGCTACAGTATCTTTCCTTTCGATTCCCAATATCGAACCTGATGTGGGGACGGACCGAGGTAAGAGATTCCAAGACCTAAGACATTTCTCTTTAGATTTGTAAGAGAAGATTTAGAAAACCCTAAGACAAAATCCCTTCTCAACGACTTGCCTTATATACGCCCAAAATTCTGTTGTATGCATGCGCTCATTTTCTCGAACTTTCTATATGTGGTGATGTATTGACCTTTGGACACACTGATGTCATTGTTCATGCATCTTTGGAAATTTCCATCTATTGCAATTCCTAGAATTCTTCACTATTCTTAGAATTAGACTTACTGATTTGACATGAGTCAAGCATCACATGATGACATTATGTGCCACATTATTTTAACAGACTTATTTGTTATTAAAATGACAAGATTATTACAGACAAAATCAACATCTCTCCAAGTACATTCTCTTAAAAAAATATGTAAAATAGAACTTGATAAGTTACATAATTACATATCACAAAACATTTTACATTACCACCTTCCCAATATTTATTTTCTATGTTCTTGCCAAAGTCTTCCCGTGATTTTTGTTTAGTTGATTTTACACAGTGCTTTGCTTTCTTACATTTTTCTCTGTATTCCCTAAGAGCACAAGCTGACTTACTTGCCAGGAACTTTCAATATTATTCTTATTATTATTATCTGACACCTCCAGGGAGTCCAAAGACTCATTGATGGAGGGCACCTACTCTACAACTCTCTGTCTCCACCAATGAACTACATCAATGCCATCTACTGCCCATCACTACACCACTACTAGTATTTTCACAGACAATGACAAACATCCATGCCCATGCGTGGATTTGAATCCGCAGCCTTTTGGCCGGAGAATGGATACACTAACCACTCGGCCAACCAGGCCGGCTTAATAATAATATTAATGATTAATGATTAGGAAATGGACTAATTATTACTAACTCTATGTTTCAACAACTTGATAATTGCCTGCCATTCAACATAAAAATGTGCACAAATTCACATGGAGAGAAGATACAAGGAATAAGGAGTCAATATATTTCTTATCTTTCACTTCAGAAAGCTGCTCAACTTTGATTCCTTTCAAAACTTTCTTCTTCTTCTTCTTATTATTATTATTAAACAAGACCTCATGGAGTCAAAGACTCATCTAGGAGGTCCTTTTATCTCACACACATTTCATCGTACCATGTCTTAAACACATTCAAACCCTTTGCAGACACCACACTCTCAGGCAAGGCATTCGAATCACTCACAACTCTGCACGAATAAAACCTGCCTCTCACTCCACTACTCACACCCTCTTTATACAGTTTCCAGGGATGACCTCTGGTTCTCCCCTGATCTCCCACTATTCTCTGTAGAACTTCTCCACCATTAATCCTATAACAATCCCTTACCAACTTGTAGGTCTCTATCATATCTCCCCTCTTCCTTCTCTCCACTAGACTCTGCAAATTACATCTTTTCAATCTTTCCTCATACTCGACATTCCAGAGGCCAGAAACTACCTTAGTCAGTCGCCTTTGGACCCTTTCCAACATCTCTTCATCCTTCTGAAAACCAGGTGACCAAATCTGGGCACAATAGTCCATGTGTGGCCTAATCAAAGCCTTATACAATGGAACAAGAATCTCCCTACTTCTACATGTCAGTGTCCTCCGCATCATTCCCAGAAGTCTTTGTGTTGTCTTCACAATTTTGGTGATGTGTCCCCTAAATTTTAGATCCTTATCCACTATCACCCCCAGATCTCTTATTTCCTCTACTTCCAACAATACATTCTCACCAAGCATAAATTCTGCATCCCATCTTTGTTTTCCAAATTTTAAAACCTTACATTTTGCAACATTGAACTCACATCCCCATTTGCTTGCCCAATCACTCAATTTATTCAAGTCTTCTTGCTAGGCCACAACATCTTCACTACTCTTTATGGTTCATCCCAACTTTGTATCATCTGCAAACAACTGAATATCTCCATCCAAATCTTCGCCAATATCATTAATATACAAGTTAAATAGTAATGGCCCCTAAAACAGACCCCTGAGGCACTCCACTAGTGACTTTCCTTTTCCTGGATATTGCACCCCCATACACAACTTGTTGATACCTATCAGATAGCCAGTCTCCAATCCAATGCACTAATCTAATATCCAACCAAATCTGCTCTAGTTTGACTGTCAACTTATCATGAGGTACTCTATCAAAAGCTTTTACGAAATCCAAGTATATTACTGTGTATCCTTCTCCTCTGTCCAAGGAAGCAGTCACTTTATTGTAATAAGTAAGTAGATTACTAAAACATGACCTCCCTTTAGCAAATCCATGCTGTCCATCAAAGATTATACCATTGTTGTCAACCCAACTCTGGATCCTAGTTCTCACAAACTTCTCCAACAACTTAACCACAACACCTGACACACAGATAGGCCTATAGTTTGATGCTTGAGTTCGATCACCTCCTTTATGAAGTGGCACAATCTTGCCCTCCTTCCACTCTTTAGGGACTTGACCAAGTGCAAGACTCGTATTAAAAAAATATGACAAGGCAGGTGTCAACTCTCTGACACATTCCTTCAGAATACGCGGTGATATATTATCAAGTCCCACAGCCTTATTTACATCTAGTTTACCCAACTCCCCATACACCTCTTGCTCACTTACAGTCAGTCTCTCCTCCCCATCATCAACTGCTCTTAATCTCTCCATGAAGTCACATTCACAAGATTGGAAGATCTTTATGAACTGCTCATTAAGTATCTCCACCACACATTCTGCAACAGCTGTCTTTATACCATTTCCTCCAATCAATGTCATCCTTCCATAATCATTCTTTCTTTTGCTGGCTACATATCGAAAGAATTCCCTAGGATTCTTTTTGGCTTCATTAGCTAACTGCTGTTCATACCTCTCTTTAGCTACTCTCACCAACCAAGTCACCCTCCTTGCCTGGTCTTTGTAGACCTCATGAAATTGGTTACTTCCACTTCTCTTATGCTGCCTCCACAATGCCCTTTTTCTCTATATCGTATGCTTAATCTCTTTATTCATCCATCTGACACCTACCTTATTTAACCTTCTCACCCATGATATACATTTAGACATTGCATCTACTAAATAGTTTTTGAAAATCCCCCAAGCTGCATTGATCTCTTTTCCAGCTAACTCCTCATTCCATGCTACACCCGCGAGCTGTCTCCTGAGCTCTTCATAATCACCCCCCTTGTAGTTCCACATGTACCCTTTTTTTCACAGGGGTCCTTGCACTGCTGGCAACCACCCAGGTAATCACCTCATGGTCACTTTCACCAACTGGTGGATGATTTGACACCTCATTGATAATTACATCCTCCGATGAGATGACCAAATCCAAGACCCTTAATCCTCGTGTGCCCTCTGTTACATACTGTCTGAGGTAGTTATCCCTCAAAAACTCAAGAAACTCATTTTCTTTACTTCCGGTTGCTATCTCTTCATTCCAGTCTATATTGCCATAATTAAAATCACCCATAATGATCACCCTTTTCTTATTTGCTTGGCTTATTTGACTATACATTTCACTATCACCACCATCCACATTACCAGGTCTATAACAACATCCCACCAAGTATTTGATTCTATTCACCTCTATCTCACACCATGCTGCCTCAAAACCACTGGCCCCATTTCCCTCTTGCATCTCTACCTTGTATGGACATAACTCTTTCTCTATCATCAATAGCACTCCCCCTCCCTTTTTACCCCTTCTATCCTCACGAAACACATCATACCTTTCCATCTCTATTCCTGTCAGGATGTCGTCCTCATCTAACCATGTCTCAATTATTCCGACAATCTCTGGGTGCACAGACGCAATTAGTGCAACCATTTCATCTGCCTTGTTTCTTATACTTTTAGCATTGGTATACAAACACAACAACTCATTTCTGGATCTACAGCTAGTTCCACTGATACCACTCACTCGATGTGATCTCTCCATGCTGGACTGGGGCCATTTCCCTTTCTGCTTCTTCATTTTAGAACCCTTTGCAATTCCATCTGTTTCCTCTTGATCCCTGGTCATCCCATTACTTTCCTGCCTACACATGCTCTCACCTCCTCTTGGAGAATCCACCTTTCTCATGCTGTGTACCCCTGTCCACCCTGAGCCTCCCCGTTTCCCTGCTCCTCTTGCACACCCATTCTCTCATTTTCTATACTCATATCTCTCACTTCCCCATTCATTTCCACTTCTTCAATCTCTCCTGTCTTACTCTCCTGCTCTTCCACATCACTCCCCTCTCGATCTGATTCATTCTCTCTATTCACTTCTCTATTTTCCAGCAGCAGTCTCTCCAAGCGACTCACACCATAACCACTCAAATGCAGTCCATCGCTCCCATACAGCTCACTTCGTCCCTCAAACTCATTCCACACATTAACAAACTGTACTCCCATCTCCTCACACATTTCAGCCAGAATATCATTCATAATCCTTGCTCTCCGCCTCATTTCACCACAATCATGCCTAGGCAACACACTGACTACCCTTCCTGTCACACTATTCTCTTTTATCTTTCCAAGCAGTCTCCTGACATTCATTTTGACATGCTCTTTGTTCTCTCTCAAATCATTTGTACCAATTAATACAATTAACTCTTTTGCTCGCTCCCGCCTCATATTCACTGCCTCAATCACTCTACTCATTTTACCGCCTGGAAAACATATCTTGTGCATTTTATCCTCTAGCACACCTTTGATAATGGAGTCGCCATACAACGCCACTCGCTCATCTTTCGTTAACTTTTTCATGCCATCATGATTTATTTTAATAGTTTTGACCTGAATTCTCTTAATTTCATTCCACATCCATTTCATTTCTTGCTTCATCCAATCCAATTCACCTTCCGAACCTCGCGACACATTCTCTCTATCATTAAATCTTTCTAACTCTCGACCCCCCTCTTCTCACTTTCCCTCTCATTCATCCTTCTTTGTTTCCATACTTTCTGTCCAACATACGTCCAACTTTCACTATCATTCTTCTCACTTTCACTCTCATTTATCTTTCTTTGTTTCCGTACTTTTGGACTAACATGCGTCCAACTTTCGCCAGCATTCATTCTTTTTTCGCTATTATTTATTCTTTCGATTTTTTTTACTTGTGATTTCTGCATCACGCCATTTCTACTTTCATTCGTTCTCTCAATTTTGTTTCTTTCCGCCTCACTTTCGTCCCTTTTAACATCCGTTATGGTTGTCAAATCACTCTTTTTCTTTTTTCCTGATTTTTTAACATTTTTTCGCCTCTCTTTCAAACGTGCACTCGCGACACAATCGGTACTAGCACTTTCTGTCATCAATTTCATATTTGCATTCATCAGTTCCTCGTTCAGGTCACACTTCGCACACACCCTTCTTCCATCCGCACTAAACATCCACAAATCATTTATATAATCGAAGGAATACATATAACAGACCTCACACTTAACGAAATGACTGAAATCTAAATTAAAATCATGGAATGACAATGCTGCCGCCATTTTTTTTTTCTGCAGGTTACTAGGCCTAATAATAACGATTTTGTAATTTAGTTTAGGCAAGAAAAAAACCCCACACTAATAATATCGGCAGGGTACAACGTTTACAGCTGCTCTTACTTAAACAATTATGCATATATACTTAATTATTCCTAGTAAAACTTATCTGAATCAGGAGCTCTTCAAATCGCGTCCGTTTATACATCCTTCTTTTCAATATGAAGTTCAATTTTGCCCTGTTCAACACTAAATGGTGATCACCTCCTATTTTTAATACTCTGTATACGCTTGTGTCCTGAACCAGTGAAAAAACATCACTTTCGACAATAACATAGTCAACGAGACTTCTTATTCCTTGTATCTTCTCTTCATGTGAATTTGTGCACATTTTTATGTTGAAACATAGAGTTAGTAATAACTAGTCCATGTACTAATCATTAATATTATTATTAGCTTTGCTTTTTTCTCCAAATTTTCCCAAAACATTTCTATATGTCACCATTTCCTACTCTGCTGTTTAGATCTCCAACAAGGATCAACTTTTCTATTTTCATTGTGTCAGCTGCCTTTTCTAATGCCTTGAAAAATTCCTCAACTTCTTTCTTAGTAGAATCTTCTATGGGACTATATGCACAAATAAGGCTCGTCCAGTTCTCCATTCTGATATTTCCTCCCATCACTCTACTTGATATTGCCTGCCATTCAAGAAGATCCTTCTCATATTTAATGTTTAATATTATAGCTACTCCTTTTCCCCTGTTTGTTATTGCCTGAATATAACATCTTGTATTTGTTTCTTAGAAATATCTTACCTGTTTTTGTCTTCTTTGGTTCAGTCATGCCTATTTTGTTGATCTGGTCCTTATTTAATTCTTCTACTAGTTCCATTTCTTTTCCATTGATGCTTCTTATGCTGATGGAGGTAGTCTTTATCTCTGCTGATGTTGAGTTAGGGTGCTTTTTTGTACGTCAATTCAGGTGAGTCATTGTTTAACAGCAACTGATTGTGCAGTATGGCATGAATACTGTGCTTGCATGTTGGCCAATGTCTATGAAGATCCATCTTTCCATCATAATGTCTGGTTCTCGGATGATGTGCATTTCCATCTAAGTGGTCATGTAAACAGACGAACCTACAGATTTTTTGTATTCTCAAGATCTCAATTTGTCCAAGAGAAACCTCTTCACAGCAAGAAGGTCATTGCATGGTCTCTGGTTTCCAGCCATGGCATAATTGGGCCCTGTTTCATTGAAGAGTATGGTGTAATCATTACCTTGAATAGCAAACACTACATTGTGAATATGTTGGTTCCATTCACCCAGGGTTTGCATAGAATGTGTCGTGCAGAAAATATTCCATTTTGTGCACAGGTGTTTCAACAGAACAAAGCTACCTGTTACACATCACACGTTCTAGAGCCTATTTATCAGAATGCTTCCCTGGGAGGCTCATTTCAAGGTTCACAGAATTCCTGTACTCCTCACATTCTTCTGATCTCATATCACTTGATGCCTTTGTTTGGGATGTGTTGAAGGCAATGTTCCCTCTAATTTTTTGCTGTGAGTGTGCGCAGAAATTTGCGTGTGTGCAAAATTTGCCTTCTTTTGAAAAGTATGTGCGCACCCATACGAGTCACCATACTGATCATTTAAGCAAAAAAGTTAAAAGATTTTAATTCACTCTTTACCTTCTGATGTCAATGGGACGTCAGCCAGGTCACCCCAACTCCCCACCGTGTTCCCACACATGCCGGTAGCCTCCCCAGTAAACAGTCGGAAATCACGATTCACAAGCCTTGGGCAGGACTCGATCTGGGGACTTCACACATGCGAGGCAAACACGATACCGACTGTACTAGATAGAATTCTAAGTGTGTGTATTATTACCATCACCAAGTAAGTTGTGTGACATCAATCACAGAGCTACATAAATATTTTATATGTATTTAATATTGATCTGATTAGAAGTAAGAAATAAAGTAAAAAAAAAAGATAACACTAGTGACTGATTGCCTTTAATTAAATTTTCTAACTTTGCAAATAACTCTAAACATACATAATAAAATATTCTCATTACTAATTCTCACCTTTTTAAACATTCATAATAAGTCCGTTACTAATTCTCATCTTGTTGGTCTAGCTTCTATCTCTTTATTTTTTCTCTTTTCTGTCTTTGGCATTCACCCACTCTTTGTACACACTATCTAAATTAATTGAATTTCCATATAATTGGTAACTTTTCACTCTCATTAACAGATCCAAATGACATTCTCCTAAACGGTTTCTATGTTGGTTTTTTTATTTGATTCATTAGACTAAAACCTCGCTCACAGTCTGTACTAGATGCAAGAAAGGTTCCTCCAATATCCATCAACTTTGCCAAATCACAAAACTGCTCATTTTGAAGAGCAAATACAACCATTGGTGTAAAATTTGATATCATTTTGCATTTAATTTTTTCATCATCATCATCATCATCAAATTACTGCCATGTACCCTCAAGGGGGTGTACAGGATATGATAGTACTACATGAAAAAAATTACATCATTATTAATTTCCTATCTACAATTTTCCTCCAAATCAGTCTGTTACTTGTCAAGACTCCAACATTATCAGATCTTATATTTCTGTTGTCTAAGGCACTTTGTACCGTATCAATCCACCTATATCTTGGTCTTCCTCTGGGTCGTTTTGCTGCCAACCTGGCAGAGAACACTTGTTTTGCTAATCTTTCCTTGCCCATTCTGTTTAAGTGACCATACCACCTGAGATTAGCTCTGCTAACGCATTCCTGGATGCTGACAATGTCAAGTTCTTTCCTAATATCCTCATTTTTAATATGATATTGCCATTGATGCCATCTGTTCACGCCTATAATCTTTCTCAGAACTCTCGTATCTCTGGTCTCTAGTCTTTGGTCAAGTGTTTTACTTCTGACCCAGCTCTCAGATCCATAAGTTAAAACTGGTTTGAACACTGTCTTGTACACAGCTAATTTAGTGTTCCGACTAATTTCTCTTTTATTCCATATGAATTTATTCAATCGACTTCCCACCATACCAGCTTTGCTGATTCTGTTGTCTATTTCTATATTTAATTTACCATCTTCAGTAAAAATCGTTCCTTAGTAGCTGAAATGTTTTACTTGTTCCACAGGTTCTCCATTCACAACACATTGACATTTTCAATGATTCTGCCTATTTTCATTGTCTTTATCTTTTTATTGCTGACCTTCATACCATATCTATTATAATAGCTATTCAATTTAGTCAGGGAATCTTGCAGACTTGTAGCAGATTTATATAGAAGTATAACATCATCTGCATAAAGCAAAGAGCTGACATTAACATCTCCAATTTTGATATCAGGTTTAATACCACTTTCCTTCATAATGTGATCCATATAGATAATGAATAACAGAGGGGATAATGTACACCCTTGTCTCACACCAGATTTAACATTAAACCACCTTCCTGTACTTCCTTCAATTCTAACTGCTGACTTACAACTCAAATAAAGACTAAGTATTGCTTGATATAATGCCCCATTGACCCCATATAACTGCAGCATATTGAATAGCTTCTCTCTTGGCACCTTGTCATATGCCTTTTCCAAATCGACAAAACTTAAATACAGATCTTTGTTATATTCCCAGGCTTTCTTGACTATTTGACGTAAAGTGAAGATCTGATTCTGACAGCCTCTATTTGGCCTGAATCCAGCTTGTTCTTCACCAAGCTTTTCTTCCACAATTCTTCTCAACCATTTCTCAAGTATACTTGCATAGATCTTGCCAGGAACACTCAGTAGGGAAATACCTCTGTAATTCTCACATGCAGTTTTATTTCCCTTTTTATATATGGGTACTATGAGAGCTTTACTCCAATCATCTGGAATTCGTCCCTCTGTCCAGGCTTTCTGAACTATGCAGTGCAGCCACTGTAAGACTCTTATACCACCATACTTCAGCATTTCTGGTCGAATATCATCTACTCCTGCTGCCTTTCCACATTTCAAGCCTTTGATGGCTTTTTCTACTTCAAGTATGGATATGTATTCCTGACTGCATGCCTGGTCAGTGTTTTTTACCACTGTGCTGTCATCACTGCTTGTTTCATTTAGCAGTTTTTCAAAGTAATTACTCCATACTTCAAGGATATCTTTTTCTCCCATTTTCATGTCACCTTTATCATGTCTAACTCCTTTTACAGCACTCTTTCCTCCATTCCTAAGCTTCTTCAACAACCTCCAGAATATCTTACCACCTTCTTGATATTTATTTTCTATGTTCTTGCCAAAGTCCTCCCATGACTTTTTTTAGCTAGTTTTACACAGTGTTTAGCTTTGTTACGTTTGTCTCTGTATTCTCTAAGAGCACAAGCTGACTTATTTGTCAGGAACTTTTGATATGCTTTTTTCTTTTCCTTTACTACCTCTTTAACTTCCTCTGTCCACCATGGAGTCATGATTTTTCTAGCCTTACAGACAACCTCACCATATTCCTCTCTGGCTGAATCAATCAGGGTTTTCTTCAAGGTTTGCCACTGAATCTCCAAGGTTTGGTTCCTGTTTTCAAACTGTTTCATTTTTTCTTCAATAATCTTTGTGTATTTTAGTCTACAGTTCACATCTAAGAGCTGCTCAACTTTTATTCGCTTTAAAACTTTCTTACATATTATTCTTTTCAATATGAAATTCAATTTTATCCTGCTCAAAACTAAATAGTGATCACTTCCAATTTCAAATCCTCTGTACACTCTGATGTCCTGCACCAGAGAGAAAACATCACTATCAACAATAACATAGTCAATGAGACTTTTCTTATTCCTAGCCTCTTCTCTCCATGTGAATTTGTGCACATTTTTATGTTGGAACATGGTGTTAGTAATATCTAGTCCATGTGTTAGTAATAACTAGTCCTGAGCAGAAATCCAACAGATATTTGCCATTATTATTAGCTTTGCTCTTTTCTCCAAATTTTCCCAAAATATTTTTGTATGTCTCACAATCATTTCCTACTCTGCTATTTAGATCCCCAACAAGGACCAACTTTTCCTTTTTCATTGTGTCAGTTGCTTTTTCTAAAGCCTCAAAAAATTCCTCCACTTCTACCTTAGTAGAATCTTCTGTGGGACCCTAGGCACAAATAAGTCTCATTGTCCATTTCCCCATTCTGAGTCATATTTGTCCACATTACTCTACTTGAGACTGACTGCCATTCAAGAAGATTAGCCTCGTATTTTGTGTTGAATACTATGGCTACTCCTTCTTTTCCTTGATTGTCATTGCCTGATTATAACATTTTGTATTTATTGCTCAGAAAGATCTCACCAGTTTTGGTCTTTTTTATTTCAGTCACCCCTATTGTGTCGATCTGGTACTTATCTAATTCCTCAGCTAGCTCTATTTCTTTGCCATTCAGGCTTCGTACGTTGATAGTACTGATCTTTAACTCTGGTGATGTTGAGTTGGGGTTTGTTTTCAGATTTGTTCCAGTAGCTGACTTTTCGCTGTTCGCCCTGGTGAAAACAACGGCGGCCTTGTTTAACCGGGCGACGCCCCAGCCAGCATGAAATTTTGTCATGTTGTATCATCATTTTTTATTTTGGTTTAACCAATAAGAATACAATTTGGTCGGCTAAATCCCAAATTGCCAGCCCATCCTCGTTCGTTCAGTATCCAAGTAGATACCTAACAGGGTGCACCACGAGAAGATGAGGATTGGACATTAGGTCAGAAGCCCTGGGGTCGGTTCTCCGCATTTCTTTAAAGGCTATGTGGAGGTCTCCTCTCAGTTATACAGCTTTGACCCTTAAGCACCCTTTTTTTTTTGTACAGAAAATTTGAAATCATTAAACTGACTAATTATTTCTGTAGTATCATCCAGAAAATCATGATATTTAAGACAAAGGGCATTAACATGTTCACTACAAAATGAGAAATCACAATGTGAAATAGAGGAGATATCAAACACTGACCATTCTTGTATCTCATTCTCAGGGAATCTGCCCTCTAAATGTGCACATAAACAATTTATAAAATTTAACAGGGGCCTAGTATCTGCTGGTTCAGTCTCTTCTTGTTTAAGTAAAGCATTTACTCTGTCACTCCAGCAAGCATCACCTTCTAAATACTGATTCCTGATTTTGTTAATCTTCCCTCTGGCAAAATGATGACTGTCTAGTGGTGTAAGGTTACTCCTTTGTAAAATTTTGCACAGGGAAGCTATTTCTTCAAAAACATCACTTAAAACATTAACAGCTACTTTGAATGTGACATTAGTTATTTTATTGTGACAATAATTAACCACGAGATCATTTGATTTGTCTTTTTCAAAATATGTGATCAGTCCCTCATAGTTTCTTATTGCCTGTAATGCAAAATGTCTGGATAGCCACCGCACTTCATTGAATGGTCTGAAGGCAATAGCTTCATTTTCAGACACCTCGACAATTTCTTTAAATTTATGTCTTTTCACTGTGGAACGAGAAAAGAGTGTGTACACTGTTCTCATTAATGTATCAATATCTCTGATTAGTTTAATTTCCTTCCACGTATCAGATCCCCAGATCCTCACAGTGAGCTACACAGTGTTTCTGGACAAGATGTGGAACTTCTAATTTAAGTTTTGCAGCGACACCATTAACTTTGCCCAGCATCACTGCGGCTCCATCAGAGTTAAACATCATCATTTTTTGGAGATCAAGTTTCTTTTCTTGAAAAAACTGTTTAATAGCTAACTCAATGGAGGAGGCATCACATGCCTGCAACTGTATTATTCTGCCAAAATATGTTTTATATTCATTACAATCTTTAGGTCTAAACTTAAAATAGAGAATGAGACGTTTGTTAACAGTTATATCAGTGCTTTCATCAATGGTTAAGGTGTGGAAATTTGCAGATGCAATTTGTTCAAACATATCATTTTCAACAATTAAATTGATTGTTTCCAGAAATTCAAATGCATAATTTTTGTGCCAGCTGTCTGGGAGTTGAACATACTTTTCTATATGTTCATTAATATGTTGAACTGAAAGTAAAGAGTTATTCATCTTAACAACTAATAAGACACCGTCAATAAGAACTTTAATCTGCTCTGGGTTTGATCGTTTTCTCTCTCGGTCATTTGAACTTTCACGTAGCATATGCAGTACTCCTGTAGCTGGCAATGAACAATTTTGTTGCCTAAGTTTGTGTACACCATCCAGATGTATTTTACTTGTCAAATAGCGTTTCAAAAAGTCCAATTTCCAAGTCACATCAAACTTCTTCCCGTTAGCAAAATCCCCAGCAACCTTTGCATCACGACAATAAATACAAACAACACCAGTTGTAGCATCATACATAAATATTTCACGCAGCTGAATGTTTATCAACTCATGAGCTTTTGGCATAGCTGTTTTCACTATTTCATCCAGCCATTCACTTTTAAAGCAGCTAGTAGTTCGTTTTCGCTTCACACCTTTTGCTTCCTTTGAATTTGACATGGTGCATCAGTTGTTTGCAATTTTGTTATTTGAAGAATGTTTTTTATTGTTTTTATAAATTTACAAATGTACACTATTCGCTGAATAACTTGGCAAGGCAAAAGCTGAACCAACACTAAACATTGCCGAGGGCAACAAGAGCTAAAAGATATGCCTAGAGGCTAGATTTAATTAACTTGATTGTATCTCAATGCATGTACACGAATGTTATTATTTAGTCTACTATTTTAAAATTCCTTTTAAAAATTAGAGAATTTTGAAACACTACAATATTTTTAATTGTACTCTAATTTAAGTTTTTAAAAGTATTTAATTATTATTATTAAAATTATGAAACCATTGTTTTAATTCGTCATGATCTTGAACTAATTTGATCAGCCAATCGCATTTGGGAATTTTCCATGAGTCAGGCCTGAGATGTAAACAAACTGCGCGCCATTCTATATGCTACTTAAAAATTACACATTTAAGCCACACCCCTTTCACTTTGGCATCAAATCGCTAGCCTCAAATAGGGTTACTGTTACTAATTTATAAGTTTTGTGCAACTTCGAGAATGTAATAAAAAATGTGAGGTTTATAGGCTTGAGCGTTGCCGAGCTACTGTATTTTTTAAAGAATTTATAGGTTAATGTTTTGGTGGAACTGCTTTAATTAATAAATTTTAATTTCATCTTTAAAATCTAGTGTGCGCATATTTTTTGCTTTGTGTGCTAGTTGTAAAACGTGTACGTGCGCATAGCTTAGAGGGAACATCGGTTGAAGGAATGGGTATTCCACCATGACACCCACTTTCAAACCTTGATGAACGAAAGGATAAAATTACACATGTCCAGCAGATGTCCCAACTCTTGTTCTCCAAGATGACAGAGAACTTTGCATGCACTACGAAACCTGTCTCGAAAGACCAGATGCCCATTTTGATCATGTGATCTAATGCTTTATTCAACCATTAATAAGCTGTTATTAATGCTTTATTTGACCAAGATTTAAGACTGATAGTTGTGGATGCACATATCATCATGTGCAAACGTATATTTCTTTGTTAACAAACCCATTCACTCCATAACTTACATCATTGTAGTTATTCAGTACTGTTTTTTATGGTGCTGTACTGTACTATATATTCTTCTGGCTTCCAACATAGGATGTTTATCCCCCCCTCCCCCCTCCAGCTTTCCTTGTCCTAACATCCTCATTTACCCAGATAACTCCAAATTCCTACATCTTTCATGTTCAGATGCAACCCATCTATTACAGTAAGCTCATCTCTATCATCATTGTTTTTTTTTCAACTCTGCATTATCATATCTAGGCAGCATATTCATTATCTTCTCTCTCTCTCTCACACTTTTCTGCTACAAAGTTTCTAACATTTCAAATCTTTTCATGTCCAATTCATACTGCTTCTCAGGTCATTCTTACAAGCCATCACTATTCACATTTTCATCTCACTGCTCCTCACAATTCCACTCGTTTCTCCTTCACTGGCATTCTTTTCTTTCTCTCTCTCTCTCTCTGTTCTCCAACTATTCTGTCTTCTTGCCTCTTTCTCTGTCCTTTTCTCTTATACTTTATTTCCTTTAATTTCTTTCCCTGGCTCTCCCACTCTTGTATTCTTCTCTCATTCTCACAACTCACACTTCTATTCTTGTTTTCCTTTTTGTCAGTTAAGCTCTACTGACCTTCCCCCCCCCCTTCACTCTTGTCAACTCAGTCATCATACCTTCCACTTTTGAATCCCTCCATGTGAGGCACTCAGTCAGTTCTGGCCCCTTTTCATTCTTATTCTTGTATTGTGCATTTCTTCCTATATTCTTCACTCTACTTTTTCTGAGTTTTTCTTTTTACCATGTTTTGTCCACCATAACGGGGATCTAATATCTTGATGCTACGTTTGCTATAGGGTGTGACCCATAGACATCTGGAAATGGTAGCTCATGGCAGTGTTGTGCTGTTTTGGTCCCTTCTTTGGCAAGACAGGCAGTTCTAGCTGAATGATCCAGGATCATTCGGCTAGTGAGATTGCTGCAGTGCCCAGTATGGTATCCTGGGCAGTGCCGCGCCGTGGGTAGGAGGCGCCCTTGTGCAAAACTTTTTTTCAGCGCCCCCATAAAATAAGTTTCCATGAAAAATTTTTGTGAAAAATTTTACTTTGTTAAAAGTAAAAAACATTTTATACGCATACATAAAAATAAATGTTATTTAACAGTAGTAGAACATTGTAATCACTGAAATTCATTAATAAGGAATTTTTAATAATAAAAATTTTCAAAAATGTTTATTCCTTGATATATAAATACAACAGAATATATATTATAAAGAATTGAATGACTAGAACCGAGATTTAAGTAAAAAGGTTTTAATATAAAAATACGACTAGTTTCGGCTTGCAACAGCCTTTATCAGGTGACATTTTAGAAAAAAGAAAAAACACTAAAACACTGAAGCTTAAATAAACTATGAACATCATACAGAGTCTCTATACATAATTGACATTAAATCGTTGTGGTTGTATTTAAAGCTGAATACAACTTTATATATATTTTTTTTATTTATATATATTTTATATAAATAATATATATTTATTTACATATATATTTTATTATTTCCCATCATTAAATGGCGCCCCTATCTTCAAGCGCCCTTGTGCAGCGCACAATCTGCACAACCGCACAGCTTGGCCCTGATCCTGGGTAGCATTATCTTTCTGCTCCTGAGCACAGTCATTGCTTGCTAGAGAGTGGGTATCCATGTGTAGCTCCATGTTGGATGGGGAGGAGATTTGGTGCTGAACCAACTTCTTCCTGAGAAAGTAATTTTCATCCTCCTGTTTATCAGTGAACATACCCCAACCAAGTTCAGAAACCATTGTAACATCAACAGAAAACCAAAACAAGAAATAGTTAATACCAGAGACAGCAATAATAATAATACTAACCTTCCGATATTTCACTGTGGTGAATGTGCACTTGGGAAAATGTCACCTTCTTCATCCAGAAGGATTATGGGGATCTCTGGAATCAGTTAGGAAACCTCCTTTCGGATGACATTTGTATTGAACTAGCAGTTGAGACACAATCTGAAAAATAAATTTAAGATGCCAAGAAGTTATATTCTTGATTTAATCCTTTATCCAAGTGTAAGCAAACAAAGTTTGAACCTGAAGCAATTTCAGCACTGGGCAACTCGTATATAGAAGCTAATGACTTCACATCACTTGCCTTAGCATTCCATAATGCAAAGCACATATCCTTATGGACATGTATAATGCTATGCATTATGGAAAGGGTCACTACCCAGACCAGATACTAAGGCAAGCGATGTGAAGTGATTAGCTTCTATATACAAGTTGCCCAGTCCTGAAATTACTTCAGGTGCAAACTTTGTTTGCTTACACTTGGATAAAGGATTAAACCAATAATATAATTTTATGGCATCTTTAATTTATAGTGTAACCAAGTGGAAAAACTTCCACTTGGTTATACTATTCTGTTCCAAAATGAAAGTCCAAGTAGTGACTGGCATACCTTATGGTGGTCTCTACTTGGTTTCATACATAGGGTAGGTTACCTGGTATAGGCAGGCTATCTAAATTCCCAGTTAGGCTGTACATTGCAAATCCTTTGCACTGCTTGAAATGTCAGAAGTATGGTACTTCTCAAACTGCCTGTTTTGGCTCCTGCATCTGTGCCCACTGGCAGTTGAGATTACAAGAACAAAGACTGTAAGAGCAAAACACTGAAATGTTTATTGTGAGCGAAGTTACCTAGTGTACCACCCAGCATGGCAAAGGTGGAAGCATGAAAAGGAGATAAAAAAAAAACAAAACAAGCAGAGCATCACCTATCAGGAGACAAGGAAGCAATATATGACAAATATAGCAACAGTAAAGAAAGTTTAGGTAGGAGACTTTAACACATGTCAGTCCCACCTTCTCACAATTTCAACATCCCTGAATGGTATAATTTCCTTGATGACTTTAGAGCACATAAAGCGAAAAATCGGTATGGGCTCACACCTAAGAAGATGCCATAAATGGCATATAAGGGAGTGATAAGGGTTATAGGAAAAAATGTAGCCATCATTTGTAAGGACAGGGGATAAACCTGTCCACAGAGGAGTCACCATCCTTATGGTCAACCATACCACTCCCCCCCCCCACGCATATTTATACCAAGTTCCACTTAATACAAGCAGCACTTTCTGTCTGACTCTCATTCAGATCACTTATAACAGTATTTATTATTATTATTATGTGACACCTCCAGGGAGTCCAAAGACTCATCGAGGGAAGGCATCTACTCTACAACTCTGTCTCCACCACTCAATCTACTAACTACAATGAACTGCAATTACACCAACACCATCTACCACTCACCACCACCACTAGTATTTTCAGAGACAATCGCAAACATTCATGCCAACGGCAGGATTCATATCCGCAGCCTTTTGGCTGGAGAGCAGATATGCTAACTACTCAGCCAACCAGGCCTGCAAAAAAGCCTCTCGTCGACAACTAGAATCGAACTCGTGACTCTCTTTCTATGGATGGTTTAACGCTGAAGAATGTAAACACCACTTCTACTGAGCTGCACAGGCACCTATTTTATAATTAATGCAACTGTATTAGATGAATGAAAACTAATGTGCTATTTAGAAGTCACTTCACCACTTACCTCTTACTGTCAATAGTTCTCAGGATGACCTTTATGACATCATATTGCAGTTAAGGAAGAGTGTATGCTCGACAACAATAGTCTCTCTCTCTCTCTCTCTCTCTCTCTCTTGAATACAGGCAGTAACACCTTCTTCCATATGCCCATCCAAATATTGACTGCCATTTACTTAACCCTCCTTCCTCCCACTAGAAAACTGGTGATTTCTTATTTGGGAGTGATTACCTCCCCGTGATATCTACTTTGTTGTATTCGCAACCATGCTACATCATGGATATCGCAATGAAAAATCAAACAAGCTGATGGGGCTCACCTTCTCTTCCTTACCAGAAATTGATTCTTCAACAGTCAGCTCATCTTCTTTCAGCTGTGCAGTAAATCATGCAGCAGTGTGTATTACACAAGCTGCCCTAACTGCAATTCCTAATACACATGTAGTTGGTTTCCATTTTTATGGAAAAGTGGTGAAATGTGCAATCAGCATGTTTCACCACTTTTTTTGCTCATAAGTCTGATCATTAACCAAGAAAGCATAGAAGAAAAATTAGATTATCTTCTACATACCCCACAACAACCAACCTAATGCTTGAGCCTAATCAGACACATCCATTGTCAGAACCAGAAGGAATCCTGGATCTAATACACATCTTCCATAACAAGAGCAGCTAACATCAAAGAAGTGTGGGATTAAAATCTGGAAAATGAAGGATAGTTATGCCACCCATCCATTTTCCATCCTTGAACATAATGGATGCATAATTATTGACACTATTTGGTCGATTTTTGCTAAAACATCAGCAATATCTTCTTATCCTGAGAAGATATTGCTGATGTTCCTTACCCAAAAACGTAAAGTAGAAAAACAACAAATTCTCTTTTCTTTGAGTGACATGGCAGACTAGTCACAAAACAAGAAATGAAGTTTGCTTTGCTTGAATCTTGTTCAATTATTGGACCAGTTAAGATCTGTCACCAAATGCCAATAGTCACCTATTATACCTGTTCAACAGAGATTTCTGCTACAGTGTTTTTCCAGATAGCAGGCAATAGGTGATTATTATTGCCTTTCTTAAGGCAGGAAATGATCTCGAATTCCCAATAAACTATCACCCAATTGCTCTGACTAGAAACTGGAAAAAGATTAACTCTCATTTTTTATGGTTTCTGGAGAGAATCAATTTTTTTCTACAGAACACAATACTAGCCTCAAATATCATTGAACAACTAATCATCTAGTTTGATTGATAGCATCCATTCAAGATGCCTCTCTAACAAGTTAGAGCAGTTAGTAGAATTTTTCTTTGATATGGTAAAAGCGTATGACACTGCTTGAAGATTTGGAATATTGAAAGACATACACTAACTTTAGTCTCTGAGGGAATCTTCCTCTTTCTAGTACTTGTTATGCAACCAAATCTAAAGTCTGAGTGGGAACCACTCTCTCCTGACTGTAAACTCAAGTAGAGGAAATTCAGGAAGGTTCAGTTTTATGTGTCATTCTTTTGTATCCAAGGTTAACTTGATAATGATAACTTCCTCCAGCTGTAAGAAATGCCCTCTGTATGGTTGACTTTACCATCATTCACATAATATTGAGAGCTATAAGCAAGACATTGATTGTCTTTCAAAATGGGTGTTTGTAAAGGATTCAGATTTTTCAAGCAGAAGATGGTTTGTATGTATTTTTGTTATGTGGTCTTCATCTTGACTCATAACTTAGTCTATCACAAACTTTAATCTCAGTTGCACCAGAAGCTAAGTTCTTGGGGCTCATGTTTGACAAGCAACACACTTTTCTCTTTCCGTATTTTTAATTGGGTACTTTTCGTACCCAATTTTCCACCTCTTAGCTGTAGTTGTACCATGCAGTGATTAGATCAAAACTTGAATGTGGGTTCCAAGTCTGTGCTTCTGCCAGAGAGAGAGAGAGTTCTCTGTGATGGTTGGACAAGATCTAACCATTGCAATGATCTCAGATGTTTCTAACTATATGTTACTAAAAATTCTGAGCAGACCAATATTTTTTGCTCATGCTGGGAAAATCCATACAACACACACACATCAGAGAGTGCCATATAACCCTTTGATTTGCAAAAAAAGCACTCTTATACCTACCCAATACCTAGAGGGTAGACAGTGTTGCACAGATGCTATCAAATATACTACCCCTTTAGCATTCGTACATACCACCATGCAGCCTTTCTTTCTGTAGGCTACCCAAATTTTCTACCTCTCTTGTTGTCTGCCAACTGCTTTTTCAGTCGCATTACCTAAATTTTGTGTCTGTCTACACAGATCATTCAAAATCAGCAGCTCTAGTAGGATCTTCTGCTGTCTTCCCAGGCAACATGAAAGCTGCTCAAAAAATCCTGCAAGGATGTAACAATTTTACTACTGAACTGTATGTTATAGAGCTTGCCATTAACTACATAAAGTGACAGTACTACTAAAGGTACTTCCACAGGCAGTAACAAGTATAGAGCTGCAGAAACATCTGGGGTTCTCACATCCAACATATCCTTTCTCATTTATGGAAGCTACATTTGGACCTGCACTTCTTTCGGCTCCCAAGCGATGTTGGGATTAAGGGAAATTTATTTGCAGACATTGTAACTGGATCAACTAATTTCTCCATCTGCCTATCTCCTACACTGATGATTACAGGCAGACATCATACTTTTATCCCAGTGGCAGTCATCATGAAATACCAGCAACAGGCTATATAAAATTAAACCTGAAATCAAATTGTGGAAGTTAAGTTTCTTCATGGAACTGTAAAGAGTTAACTTGTTCTTGCTTGGTAACATATAGGCCATAGTCATCTTACACATTCTTCCTATTGTGACTTGATGACATGCTGATGTGTGAATTCTGTGATACTGGACTAACCATCATTCACATTTTAATCTACTGCCCTCATTTCTTCACTGAGCACAGTCACTATTTTAGTCTGTTCATAAAGTCATATTCACTCAGGCAGATTTTATCACATTCATCAAGTGTTTTTTTTTACAGAGCATTAATATTTATCACCCTATATAAACTAAGTATATATTGTATACATTTAGTTTTATTAATTGAACTTCATGTATATAAGTTTTAGCACTAGATTTTTTTTTATGTATGTTTTTATGAATTTCTTTACACTTGTCATCACCTTTTTACATATACTTTTAATCCTCTACCTGTTTATACTGCTGTTTTTATATATTTACTATGCATTTATTATCTTGTGTATTTTCTACTGTTTATGCTATTATGACATGTATTGGTGCTTTATGAGCTTAGCTGTCCTTGTGCCATTAAACTCAGAACCAAACCAGACCACAAATTAAACATGCCAAGAAATTATATTCTTTGTTTAATCCTTTATCCAAGTGTAAGCAAACAGAGTTTGTGCATGAAGTATCTTCATGATTTTACTACTTGTATATAGAGGCTAATGACTTCACAACAATTGCCTTAGTATCCCATAATGCAAATCACACTCACTTTTGGAAGTGTATAATGCTTTGCATTATGGGAAGGGCCACCACCCAAACCAGTTTTGACCTTTGTTGAGGTCTCCTTAAAGGTTGAAACTGGTTTGGTTAGTGATCCTTCCCATAATGCAAAGCATTATACACTTCCAAAAGTGAGTGTGCTTGGCATTATGGGTTACCAAGGCAATTGTTGTGAAGTCATTAGCCTCTATATACAAGTAGCCAAGGAGCATGCCAAGGGTATTTGCTGCCCAGGTGCAAACTGTTATCGGCTACCCCTTGCACCCTCGGGTTGGCACAGCCCTGGTGGTAACTGCAATTTCTGCTTCATTTAGCAGGTTTTCTATAAACTCTCTCTCATCTTTGCTTGCATTTTTCATAATCTATGTATTTCTTTATATTTCTCTTGTAATCTGATGTTATTCTTATCTCATATTATTTTTGCTTTGTTTCTTTTCTTACTTCAGTTTTGAGTTTTGTGTGTGAAGATATGCATTCCTTGTCTTCTCTTCTATGCACTCCTAATATTTTTTCTGTGGTTTCCTGGTATATATTTTTAATAGCTGTCCACATTTCCTCAATACTTCTATATTCTTCCTGCACCTTCTGTCTGGTCTGAGTAAGAGCTTCATATCTGTTTTTAATCTCTATTGCAAATTTTTTTTAATTTCCATATTTTTAGTTATATGTTCTGTTTTTGCCCATACTTGCTTTATGCATTAATCTTATTTTAATTTTTTCTCACTGACTGACTCACTCACTTACTCTCTCTCTCTCTCTCTCTCTCACACACACACACACACACATGTGCGCATTCGCACGCATGCACAAAAAAAAAAGAAATGGTTTGTATAAGCAATTGCCTCTTCTCATTGAACTTGCATTCAAAAGAGAAATCCATTTTCTTTGTATTATTATGTGATCAGTATATGTTTTTCCATCTGGTTCTCTTGATGTTACTTCATGTATATTCTTATGATTAAAGATGAATTCACCTATTAGCAATTTGTTTGCTATGCAAATTTCTATTAATACTTCTCAGTTCTCATTTATATTTAATGTACTTTCTGATACATAATAACTTATATGATTCCCAATATAATCCCAATAGGAAATGATTTTTTATTTACTCTTTTAGATTTCAAATTAGAATTTAGATACTTCATTACTATAATTATATCTTTATATCGTGTAATTTTGAGTCATTTATTGTTTTTTTGTAATATGTCATAAATTTGATATTTTCTTTTCCATATGCATTATTAGTTGGTGCATATACATCGGTTGACACTTTACAGGATCTTGAGTTCAATCATGCTCTTATGCATCTTTCTGGTTCCTATTCTTTCATTGCTTCACTGGTCATCATTATTACTACTCCTTTTACATGTTCATTTACTTTCATCTTTTCCATCTTGTCATGCTTATTCTCAATATTTCAGTTTTGGAATCTTTCCTTTCTTTGGCTATGTTGGCTGCTTTTAATGTTTCATACATTGTCTCCACATTTCAACTTCCAGTTTCTTTTGGCTTTTGAGTCGTATCCAAATTTTCCGTTGTATTCTTTAATTTTTTTTTTAGTTTCTTCATAACAGCTTTCACTAGGAAATTGTTGGAAGTTTTTTTCACTTGGTTATACTATAAATGAACGATACCAAGAAATTATATATGGTTTAATCCTTTATCCAAGTGTAAGCAAACAAAGTTTGCACCTGAAGTATTTTCAGGACTGGGGCAACTTGTATATAGAAGCTGATGACTTCACATCACTTGCCTTAGTATCCCATGATGCAAAGCACACATCTTTACGGGTATGTATAATACTATTACTATTATTATTACTATTATTACGGGCAACTCCAGGGAGTCATTGGACTCATCGAGGGAGGCCCCAAATCATATTCATCACAACTATTTGACATTCATACAGTATCTATCATACCTCGCCTTAAACTCATTCACTGTCACAGCATCCACCACAGACTCAGGGAGCACATTCCACTCATTCACTACTCTAAAAGTAAAGAACCCAGCTCTAACACCTTTACTAACCACACTTTTGCCCAGTTTCCATGGATGTCCCCTAGTCCTCCCACAACCAGCCCTGTTCTCAAAAATATCTTCTGAATTAATTTTATAGAAACCCTTCAGTAATTTGAATGTCTCAATCATATCTCCCCTCCTCCGCCTATCAACCAATTTTTGCAACCCACAAATCCTCAACCTGTTCTCATACGGTTCATTCCACAGACCTGCTATCATCTTGGTCACTCGCCTCTGGATCCTCTCCACCTCCTCCCCATCAAGAAGAAACCTAGGTGACCAAATCTGAGCACAGTAGTCTAGATGGGGTCTTATCAAGGCTCGATACAGAGGAACAATAACCTGCTTGTCTCTGCTTGTCATCGTATTCTTCAGCAACCAAGTGATTTGATGAGCTGTTTTGGTCACTTTTGCAATGTGTCCCCTAAATTTCAATTCCTTATCTACCAACACTCCTAAATCTCGTGCCTCATCAATTTCCTGGAGCACGGTTCCACCAATGCAGTAAACTGCCGCCAATCTTTTCACCCCAAAATGCATAACCTTACATTTTGCCACATTAAACTGACATCCATTCTCCTTAGCCCAGACCTCCAATCTATCCAAATCATCCTGCAAAATTTTGACGTCATCTGCATTCACTATTGCCCTACCCAACTTCGCATCATCCGCAAACAAATGAACTGTTCCTCTCAGATCATTTCCTATATCATTTATGAACAAATTAAACAGCAGTGGACCAAGAACAGATCCTTGTGGCACACCACTAGTCACAGGCCGTCTTGTGGACTCTACTCCCGAGTAAACCACTCTCTGATATCTCTCCGTCAACCACCCTCCTATCCATCTCACCAACCCTATGTCCATTCCCATATGCTGCAATTTACTGATTAGAATTCCATGTGGAATCCTGTCAAAGGATTCCACATGGTATGTATAATACTATGCAAGTGATGTGAAGTCATCAGCTTCTACGAGTTGCCCGTCCTGAAAAGACTTCAGGCAGAAACTTTGTTTGCTTGCACTTGGATAAAGGATTAAACCAAGTACATAATTTCTTAGTATCTTTAATTTATTCACTGGGGAATGTTATTTTCAACAGTTTGCCCTCATTTAGGGTTACTTTTTGATCAGATTTTTGTTGAAATTTCAGAAGAGGCATGCACCGGGCAGTTTCTGGAAGTATGGGAGGTAAGCAAATGGAATCAAGCCAACATTCTTATGATGTCTGCTTGATTCCAAAGCAGACATCATAAGAATGAAATGCAGCAAACTCGCCTCGTGCTCAACTGCTTTCGTCGTCCAGGCAGGAGTTGGAGGAAAAAACTGATGCCAGGAGGTCCAATTTTTTCTTGGGCGAGGTTACCCATACTGCCCTTAGGATGCAAGAGAGGTGGCAATGTGGAAGGACAGAAGTTACTCCCAGCAGTCTTAGCTTGACTGTCAGTTCAGCAGGAGGCAAGTTTGCTGCATTTCATTCTTATGATGTCTGCTTTGGAATCAAGCAGACATCATAAGAATGTCTGCTTGATTCCATTTGCTTAATATCCCCCAAATCTTTTGACTGGGTTTGGCATAAAGGTCTGTTAAGTAAATTCCCATCATTTGGTCTCTCTCCAACTACTGCAATTGAGTTACCAGCTTTCTGATTGGATGCTCACTTTGAGTGATGGTGGATGTCTTATATTCTAATTACAGTGGACCCTTGAACAACGTGGGGGTTAGGGACACCAACCCCCCCATGTTGTTCGAAAATCCGAATATATAACTTATATAACACGAATATAACACTCCCCCCAAAAAACTACTAATAGCCTACTGTTGACTGGAAGCCTTACTTATGTTATCAGTAAGGCTTCCAGTCAACAGTTTAACACATTTTGTATGTTAAAATGTGTAAAATGTGCCGATTAACACATTTTGTATGTTATATGTATTATATACTATATTCTTGATTCATTAAAGATACTTGTGACATTAGGATTATAAAATATATATTATATTTATATATATTATTTAATATATATACAAGATTATTATTTAATTTGCCAAATATTTCAGCCCAAATTATTACAGACCATCTTCAGTGGCTACATAGGAATAGTTTCAAAAAACAAAATGTACCTCTAAAAGAGACTTTAGAATTACTTGCTGACATCTTCCCACAAGCCATTATAAAGTTATTTGATTTCGTAATGCACTCTGGATATTTCTTATGTCAAAACAAATTTTACAACCAAGTGGAAGGAACAGCCATGGGAAGTCCACTCTCTCCTGCTCTAGCCAACTTTTATTTGGAACATCTAGAAGTCCTGTTCTCATCTATATTCCCTCAACCATTCTTTTGGGTTAGATATATAGACGACATCTTTGCTGTATGGCCTCATAACAGAGACTCCTTACCTTCTTTTTTAAGCAGTATCAATTCCTTACATCCTCGTATAAAGTTTACCATGGAGATTGAAAAAGACAACGAGTTATAATTTTTAGACGTCCTCCTCATCCGTTCACCTTCAGGTATTCTTACAACAGCAGTTTACAGAAAACCAACTTTCACAGGTCGTTATATTCTCAAAGAATCTGCCCATCATCCTTGTCAAAAAACAGGAATCATAAAATGTTTAATCCAACGAGCCAAAACTAATTGTTCAACTTATCATTTATTACAGAAAGAACTTTCGACTATCAGACATCACATGAAACTAAATGGCTTCTCCAAAAAGAGTACATCTTTTCGATTCTTACAATCCAACACAAAACAGCAAAGATTCAATATGTCGAGTTCCAATTCCTTACATTTCCGGGATTTCAGAACCAATTTCAAGAATTCTGAAGAAATATGATTTAACAGCCACTTATACACCTATTAACAAATTATCCCCCCATTTTCCTTCTTCTAAAGATAAACGCTCAACTATGTCTCTACCTGGTGTGTATCAAGTTCCCTAATCTTTCCTACTTTGGACAAACTGGACGCTCTATAGAAAAAAGATTTCAAGAGCATCAATCATCCATTCAACACAACAAACCCAAGAAATCTGGATTAGCTCAGCATGGAATAGAAACAAGCCACAACATCCTTTGGTCCAAGACTCGCCTCCTACACAGATATCGCTATAAATTTGAATGTTTATTTAAAGAAAGTGTGGAGGCCTTACTTCAACGTCCTAACTTGAATCGTAATGACTGTATATCTGTATCAAAAATTTGGGAAAGTTTAATCAGGATAACACATTAATTATTATTTATTTATTTATTTATATTTAAATTTCCTATATTAGTCTAATGTTATTTAAGATTATTACATGAATTTCTGATTTAATATCTTTAATTTAATCATGACTCTTATAAAAAATGTTTACTCTTTTAATACTTAGCGATATGACACCACACGGCCCGTTCTATTTGTGAATAATCAATTGTTCGTATTCCACCTTGTTTTTTTTTAAACTATGTAGCCACTGAAGGTGGTCTGTAATATTCAGACTGAAATATTTGGCAAATTAAATAATATTCTTGTGTAATTGTGTATATATTTTATAATACCATATTCTTACAATAAAGTAAGCTAGAGAAAAGAAAATATTTTACAGTACCATGTAAACATATTTTCTTTTCTCTAGCTTACTTTATGCTTAGATCAATAAAATTTACCATATGCTTAGATCAATCTGTTTACAAGATGAATCGTCTGTAAACCTACTATTGATATATATCAATATATATAATGATTCATGCATTGATAACAAAAAAGCAACAATATGATTGCTTTATGGTAGCCTAGTGAAATCTATACGAATGCTTCACGGTAGCCTAGCCTATACGCTAATGAATGAATTATTATAAAATTTTGATTTTTATGCTAATTAATTAAAGTTAACTAATTAATTCCAGTTAATTTTATACAGTTATGATTTAATACTGCATCTTTATGTTTGTTTACATTTCTTTTGACTGCAAATGACACCATGTATGGTCTGTAAGTGTTTGTGTGCATAAGTTTGATAAATATTAACTTTTTATAATAGATTTGTGTATATTTTTTCGTAGTAAATGATGAAATAGACTAGTATCTATATATATTTTATGCATTCATGACATACTTAATTTTTTAGATATTTCTAAGCTACGGTTAGTCTAAGAGTTTTTTCAAATTGCCACAAACCCCCAAAAAATTTTACAATATATTTATTAAAAAAAATCTGCATATAAGTGGACTCGTGCAAATCAAACCAGTGGTGTCAAATTGGGTCAACTGTATCCTAAAAGTGTTTTGTTCTTTTGCCCATCCTTTTTCTTTTATATATAAATGATCTAAGAAAGTTTATTTATTTTTATTTTTTTCACTTGGTTAGACTATAATAAATTTAGTTTAATCCTTTATCCAAGTGTGAGCAAACAAAGTTTGCACCTGAAAGTATCTTCAGGACTGGGATAAGGTGGTACAACACCAGGCAACTTGTTGCAAAGGTGGAGCAAGCTAACATCACTCCTATCTCAGTATCTCCCATAATGCAAAACACATCTCCTTGCAGATATGTATAATGTTATGCATTAAGGGAAGGGCCATTACCCAGACTAGTTTCGACCTTTATTGAGGTCTCTTCAGTGGGAGCCAGGCCCAAGTGGAGATACCAGGCAGAAGCATTAGCAAGGTCATCTCTACCTATAGGAGTTGCTGAACGGTGTGCCACCTTTTTATTAAATTACTCTGGATTTAGAGAAAGATGTTGAAAGTTTATTTTTCACTTGGTT
The DNA here is from genome assembly GCF_054136105.1 of Typopeltis vanoorti. NCBI lineage: Eukaryota > Metazoa > Arthropoda > Arachnida > Uropygi > Thelyphonidae > Typopeltis > Typopeltis vanoorti. The sequence continues at coordinate 80,031,239 of NC_143563.1, read as the reverse complement.
AGACTATAATAAATTTATTTTAATCCTTTATCCAAGTGTGAGCAAACAAAGTTTGCACCATAAAGTATCTTCAGGACTGGAGTAAGGTGGTACAACACCGGGCAACTTGTTGCAAAGGTGGAGCAAGCTAACATCACTCCTATCTCAGTATCTCCCATAATGCAAAACACATCTCCTTGCAGATATGTATAATGTTATGTTAAGTGAAGGGGCCACTATCCAGACTAGTTTCGACCTTTATTGAGGTCTCTTCAGTGGGAGCCAGGCCCAAGTGGAGATACCAGGCAGAAGCATTTTGCATTATGGGAGATACTGAGATAAGAGTGATGTTAGCTTGCTCCACCTTTGCAACGAGTTGCTCGGTGTTGTACTACCTTACCCCAGTCCTGAAGATACTTTCAGGTGCAAACTTTGTTTGCCCACACTTGGATAAAGGATTAAACTAAATTTATTATAAATGATCTACTTCAGCTGACAGCCAATCCAGTACAGTTTTGCTGATGACAGCACATTAATCTTCTCCGTTTCATTTGACAAACCTTAAAATGCAAACTGCAGAACCTTAACCATTACTTCCTTAAACTCTGATCTTCAAACCAACTTTGATGCTAGCAACACAGCTCTGCCTTATTTACCAAAAAAAAAAACCTTTTATTTTTTCCATTATTACTTTCACTTGAGGTCGGCTGGCTCTCTTAGTCTGTGTTTGTTAAAATATTCTGTCCTGGGTCATCAGTGTCTTCAACCAGGAAGTTTGTAGGTTATTTTTTATAAGGAACATCTATGTTAAACAGGGTTTGCCCTATTTGGTTCCACTTGGTTCTATACATATTTTCATTACCTTTCACTCATAATGCAATTTAATGGAATAGCTACAACACAAAGAGAAATAATTAAACAGCAGGTTTAATCATTTCGGTATTTCATCTCTGGCACATGTCACAGAGACATCTTCAGGAATACAGTTAAAATTGTAATAACACGCAAGAAACAGTAAGTGGAAGAAATGAAATTGGACTATATGAAGACTACTGATTATGAAGAGCTCAGGAGACAGCTTTCGTGTGTAGCATGGAATGAGGGGTTAGCTGGAAGAGATATCAGTGCAGCTTGGGGGATATTCAAGAAATATCTGGTAGAAGCAGTGACAGCTCGTGGCCTGAAATCATGGGGGAGGGGGTGCAGGAACTTTCGTAATATACATACACACTGTAAGTACAGTATATATATGTTTGGATAAAATATCAAAATTATGGTAAAAATTAAAAAAAAAAACATGAAAAAATATTGTTTATTATCGATAAAATTATACAGTTTGGTATAATTCAAAATTACTTAAAAATAAAATATATTCTTCTTGTTTTGTTTCGAGTGAAAAGGTCAATAACTTTTTCCTTGATGTTTATGTGACTATTGAAGAATTTTTTTCTCCATTGACATCATCGCAAGCGCATTTAACCTATCTTGATTCATAGTGCTCCTCAGAAATGCTTTTATTCTTTTTAATATTGAAAAACTGTGTTCAGGCTCTGAAGTAGCCATAGGAATTGTCAAGAGAATTTTTATCAATACAGTAATTTTACTAAGAACACAATCTAAATTATTTTCTGTTATAAATTTTAACAAGTCAATTAATTTACAATAATCATGCATGTCGGGTCTACTGTAGAATACTCGAAGTTCAGTTTCAAGTTTTTCTTTGTTGATCATGGGATATATCGTGTTTACAGAGTAAACATGATAAGCACTATGAACACTCTACTACTGGCGCAAACTGCATATAAACAACAGTGGAATGCACGACGGACAGTACCGCATTATACTAATAGCTCTCATCTCAGTATGACGTGCATATGCTTGCACGCGTAGCAATATGACACAGTGGTAAACACAGTACTGCTAGCGTCCTTCGCCCTCCTAAGTGCTACAAGATAGAATTTTATTATTTTTTATATTAAAATAAGAGAATTGTATAGGATTGTTGATGATAAAATTAAATATTACAAGCAAATGTAAATAAATTAATAAATATATTTATATATCAAGAAAAACTAGGAGTGCTGCAGTCCGCACTGCCTATGCACGAGCCTCCCCTGGGTAGAAGTAATGTCTGAACTCATTCCAAGGGTCAGAAGGCTAAATGAGGGTAGTTGTAAAACGGATGAATGAAGAGATTAAGCATGCAATACAGAGAAAACAGGCATTATGGAGGCAGCATAAGAGAAGTGGTAATAAGCAATTCCATGAGGATTACAAAGACCAGGCAAGGAGGAAGACTTGATTGGTAAGGGTAGCAAATGTGAAGTATGAGCAGCAGTAAGCAAATGAAGCCAAAAAGAATCCTAGGGAGTTTTTTCAATATGTAGCCAGCAAAAAAAAAAAATAAAATAAATAAAAAATAATAATTATGGAAATATGACATTGATTGAAGAAAATAGTATAAGGACTACTAGTGCAGAAGATATAGTGGAGATACTTAATGAGCATTTCATAAAGGTCTTTCATTCTTCTGAATGTGATATCATAGAGAGATTGAGAGCCGTTTATGATGGGGAGCAGAGACTGACTATAAGTGAGCAAGAGGTGTATTCGGAAATTGAACAAACTTGATGTTAATAAGGCTGCTGGACTTGATAATATATCACCACATATTCTGAAGGAATGTGCCACGAAATTGACATCTGCCTTGATATATTTTTTTAATATGAGTTTTGCACTGGGTTGAGTTCCAAAGGAGTGGAAGGAGGGCAAGATTTTGCCTCTTCATAAGAGAGGCGATAGAACTCGGGCATCAAATTATAGGCTTATGTGTGTGTGTGTGTCTGTGTCAGGTGTTGTGGTTAAGTTGTTGGAGAAGCTGGTGAGAACCAGGATCCAGAATTAGGTTAACAACAATGGTATTATCTTTGATGGACAGCATGGAGTTACTAAAGGGAGGAGGTTATGTTTTATAATCTACTTACTAATTACAATAAGGTGACAGCTTCCTTGGGCAGAGGAGAGGAATACGTAGTTGTATACTTCGATTTTGCAATGGCTTTTGATAGATTACTGCATGATAAGTTGATAGCCACCAACAGAGAGAGAGAGAGAGAGAACTGGAAGGACATGGTGCTGCACCCTCTCACTGAGGAAGCTACATGAAGAAGAAGTTGATAGTCAAACTAGAGCAGATGGGGTTGGATATTAAATTAGTGCATTGGATCGGAGACTGGCTATCTGATAGGTATCAGTAAGTTGTGTATGGGGGAGCAGTCACTAGTGGTGTGCCTCAGTGGGTCTGTTTTAGGGACATTGCTATTTAACCTGTATGTTAATGATATTGGCAAAGATTTGGATGAGGATATTCAGTTGTTTGCAGATGATATAAAGTTGGAATGAACTATGAAAAGTAGAGATGTTGTTGCCTTACAAGAAGACTTGAATAAATTGAGTGAATGGGCAAGGAAATGGGAATGCAAGTTCAATGTTGCAAAATGTAAGGTTTTAAAATTTGGGAAACAAAGATGGGATGTAGAATTTATGCTTGATAGTGGATAAGGATCTGAAATTTAGGGGACACATTGTCAAAATTGTGAGGACAACCCAAAGAATTCTGGGAATGATGCAGAGGACACTGACTTGTAGAAGTAAGGAGATTCTTGTTCCATTGTATAAGGCTTTCATTAGGCCAAACATGGACTGTTGTGCACAGATTTGGTTACCTGGTTTTCAAAAGGATGAAGAGATGTTGGAAAGGATCCAAAGGTAACTTACTAAGGTAGTTTCTGATCTCTGGAATGTCAAATATGATGAAAGGTTGAGAAGATGCAATTTACAGAGTCTTGTGGACAGGAGGAAGAGGGGTGATATGATAGAGACCTACAAGTTAATAAGGGGTTGTTATAGGATCAATGTTGGAGAGGTTTTACAGCACACTGTGGGAGATCAAGGGAGAACCAGTGGTCATCCCTAGAAGCTGTATAAGGAGAGTGTGAGCAGGGGAGTGAAAAGCAGGTTTTTTGCATGCAGAGTTGTGAATGGAATGCCTTGCCTGAGAGTGTGGTGTCTACAGAGAATTTGCGTGCGTTTAAGGCACGATATGATGAGCTGTGTGTATGACAAAGGACCTCCTAGATAAGTCTTTGACTCCATGGGGTCTCGGGATAATATTAATAATAATAAAGTCTTATGGGGGTGCCCACTGTGGGTGCTCTTGGCTATCCTTAGATGTTGGGTTGGAGGCCAAAGAATTAGTTTCCCAAATCTTGGGAAGTTGAACACAGCCATATACGTTCGATTGGATTTTTCACAGCTTTAAAGGCGTTCAGTATTTAGCTTTTTTCTTCTTCTTTATTTCTTCTCTTATTTATTTATTTTTTCAATTTAAATATCATCATCATCATCATCATCATCAAATTCCTGTCATGTACCCTCAAGGGGTGTACAGGATATGACAGTACTACATGAAAAAATTACATCATTACTAACTTCCTATCTACAATTTTCCTCCAAATCAGTCTGTTACTTGTCAAGACTCCAACATTATCAGATCTTATATTTCTATCGTCTAAGGCACTTTGTACCGTATCAATCCACCTATATCTTGGTCTTCCTCTGGGTCGTTTTCCTGCCAACCTGGCAGAGAACACTTGTTTTGCTAATCTTTCCTCTCCCATTCTATTTAAGTGACCATACCATCTGAGATTAGCTCTGCTAACGCATTCCTGGATGCTGACAATGTCAAGTTCTTTCCTAATATCCTCATTTTTAACATGATATTGCCATTGATGCCATCTGTTCACGCCTCTAATCTTTCTCAGGACTCTCATATCTGCGGTCTCTAGTCTTTGGTCAAGTGTTTTACTTCTGACCCAGCTCTCAGATCCATAAGTTAAAACTGGTTTGAACACAGTCTTGTATACAGCTAATTTAGTGTTCCGACTAATTTCTTTCTTATTCCATATGAATTTATTCAATTGACTTCCCACGATACCAGCTTTGCTGATTCTGTTGTCTATTTCTATATTTAGTTTACCATCTTCAGTAAAAATTGTGCCTAAGTAGCTGAAATGTTTTACTTGTTCCACAGGTTCTCCATTCACAACACAGTTGATATTTTCAATGATTCTGCCTATTTTCATTGTCTTTGTCTTTTTATTGCTGACCTTCATACCATATCTATTACAACAGCTATTCAATTTAGTCAGAGAATCTTGCAGACTTGTAGCGGATTTATTTAGAAGTATAACATCATCCGCATAAAGCAAAGAGCTGACATTAACATCTCCAATTTTGATATCAGGTTTAATACCACATTCCTTCATAATGTGATCCATATAGATAATGAATAACAGAGGGGATAATGTACATCCTTGTCTCACACCAGATTTAACATTAAACCATCTTCCTGTTCTTCCTTCAATTCTAACTGCTGACTCACAACTCAAATAAAGACTAAGTATTGCTTGATATAATGCCCCATTGACACCATATAACTGCAGCGTATTGAATAGCTTCTCTCTTGGCACCTTGTCATATGCCTTTTCCAAATCGACAAAACTTAAATACATATCTTTGTTATATTCCCATGCTTTCTCGACTATTTGACGTAAAGTGAAGATCTGAACCTGACATCCTCTATTTGGCCTGAATCCAGCTTGTTCTTCACCAAGCTTTTCTTCCACAATTCTTCTCAACCGTTTCTCAAGTATACTTGCATAGATCTTGCCAGGAACACTCAGTAGGGAAATACCTCTGTAATTCTCACATTCAGTTTTATTTCCCTTTTTATATATGGGTACTATGAGAGCTCTACTCCAATCATCGGGAATTCGTCCCTCTGTCCAGGCTTTCTGAACTATGCAGTGCAGCCACTGTAAGACTCTTATACCACCATACTTCAGCATTTCTGGTCGAATATCATCTACTCCTGCTGCCTTTCCACATTTCAAGCCTTTGATGGCTTTTTCTACTTCAAGTATGGATATGTATTCCTGACTGCATGCCTGGTCAGTGTTTTTTATCACTGTGCTGTCATCACTGCTTGTTTCATTTAGCAGTTTTTCAAAGTAATAACTCCATAATTCAAGGATATCTTTTTCTCCTGTTTTCATTTCACCTTTATCATCTCTAATTCCTTTTATAGCACTCTTTCCTCCATTCCTAAGCTTCTTCAACAACCTCCAGAATATTTTGCCACCTTCTTGATATTTATTTTCTATATTCTTGCCAAAGTCCTCCCATGACTTTTGTTTAGCTAGTTTTACACACTGTTTAGCTTTCTTACATTTGTCTCTGTATTCTGTAAGAGTAAAAGCTGACTTATTTGCCAGGAACTTTTGATATGCTTTCTTCTTTTCCTTCACTGCCTCTTTAACTTCCTGTGTCCACCAGGGAGTTCTGATTTTTTTATCTTTGCACACAACCTCACCACATGCCTCTCTGGCAGAATCAATCAATGTTTTCTTCAGAGTTTGCCACTGAATCTCCAAGGTTTGATTCCTGTTCTCAAACTCTTTCATTTTCTTTTCAATAATATTTCTGTATTTTAGTCTACAGTTTACATCTGAGAGCTGCTCAACTTTTATTCGCTTTAAAACTTTCTTACATGTTATTCTTTTCAATATGAAATTCAATTTTATCCTGCTCAAGACTAAATAGTGATCACTTCCAATTTCAAATCCTCTGTACGCTCTGGTGTCCTGCACCAGGGAGAAAACATCACTATCAACAATAACATAGTCAATGAGACTTTTCTTATTCCTAGCCTCTTCTCTCCATGTGAATTTGTGCACATTTTTATGTTGGAACATGGTGTTAGTAATAACCAGTCCATGTCCTGAGCAGAAATCCAACAGATATTTGCCATTATTATTAGCTTTGCTCTTTTCTCCAAATTTTCCCAAAATATTTTTGTATGTCTCACAATCATTTCCTACTCTACTATTTAGATCCCCAACAAGGACCAACTTTTCCTTTTTCATTGTGTCAGTTGCTTTTTCTAAAGCCTCAAAAAATTCCTCCACTTCTACCTTAGTAGAACCTTCTGTGGGACCATAGGCACAAATAAGTCTCATTGTCCAGTTCCCCATTCTCATATTTGCCCACATTACTCTACTTGAGACTGACTGCCATTCAAGAAGATTAGCCTCGTATTTTGTGTTGAATACTATGGCTACTCCTTCTTTTCCTTGATTGTTATTGCCTGAATATAACATTTTGTATTTATTGCTCAGAAAGATCTCACCAGTTTTGGTCTTTTTTGTTTCAGTCACCCCTATTATGTCGATCTGGTACTTATCTAATTCCTCAGCTAGCTCCATTTCTTTGCCATTCAGGCTTCTTACGTTGATAGTACCGATCTTTAACTCTGGTGATGTTGAGTTGGGGTTTGTTTTCAGATTTGTTCCAGTAGCTGACTTTTCGCTGTTCGCCCTGGTTCCCTGGCGAAAACAACGTGGGCCTTGTTTAACCGGGCGACGCCCCAGCCGGCATGAAATTTTGTCATGTTGTACCATCATTTTTTATTTTTGTTTAACCAATAAGAATACAATTTGGTTGGCTAAATCCCAAATTGCCAGCCCATCCTCGTTCGTTCAGTATCAAAGTAGATACCCAACAGGGTGCACCACGAGAAGGTGAGGATTGGACATTAGGTCAGAAGCCCTGGTCGGTTCTCCGCATTCCTTTAAAGGCTATGTGGAGGTCTCCTCTCAGTTATACAGCTTTGACCCTTAAGCACCCCAATTTAAATATCTAGAAATCGTATTAAACAGACATAATTGACAAACGGTTGGCTGAGTGGACATACTTGCTCTCTCTAACCAGCAGACTATGAATTTAAATCAAACCATTGTGCATGAATATTTATGAGTCTATATGTGATAGACAGCATTTGTGACCAAATCTGAGGTCACCATTCTGCTTATTAGTTGCCTGAAGTGACTTGAAAAGTACCATGTTTGGTTTCTAGTGCTTTCAGATTTTCTGAGCCTTAGTCCACTTGTTGTACTAATGTATAATTGATTTATAGCCTTTCATGGGTGGGATTCACGTAAATTATTTACTCCTTCCTAAGTTTGATCCTCACTATTCAAGGGTTATTTCACACAGATGTGATTAGGCCATTCATTTTTTACAAGAGTCAGTTAACATTGGAAAGTGCTGAGGAATGTTATCCTTTTTTTTATATATTAATATATCGGTGCAGAGTTGTTTTTCTGTTATAGAATAAAAAATATTCATATTCGTAACTAAAATCAGATGATTTGAGGATAAACTGTGTATGCATTGCTCTGTATTTTTGTATTGCACATGCACTCAGATGCTAGTGTAGTGTAAAGTAATCTTGCTATTTTAATTTGTATATCAGATTCAGATTCACTAAGCCAAACAGGCTGGCCAACCAACCTGGTTGGCTCAGTGGATAATACACCCCTCTCTCTCTCTCTCTCTCTCTCCCCCTCCCTCCCTCCCTCCCTCCCTCCAGCCAACAAGCTGGTTTTCAAACATATCCTTTGAATCAGTGTAAACGATATAATAATAACTAAAATAATTTAATTTCCATTTCTTATATTTCAAAAAGTGATATTGGTATTGTCACGTAAAAAAGATACATGCACAAAGACACCAAATGCTTACATGAGACTGAATTGAAGAAACAAAGCAAGGTTAGATGTCCCAAGCAGATGTCAACTTGATTGTATTCTTTTCATTAGTAGTCTCAGAATGATTGTTTCCCATACATGAAGCAATTTTATGCATGTAAATTTTAATGAGATTGGGATAGCTTTCAAGGCAGAAACAATTCTTTCTTTTAAGGTTACACAGTGGTTATCATTCATTGTGAAGAATTTATGGAGACAAAAACATGTTTTGGAGTAATTACTTTAAACATAATTATGAAATTAACACTCGACCTTTCAACCTCTGTATTGAGGTCATTATCAGGAAAACATACTTATTCACAGAACACAAGCTACACGACACTACACAGAAGTAAGATAAATCTAATTGCTTTAATTGTTTACCCTAGCCTGACCTCTGATGAAAAATAAATTAAAATAATAATAATAAATATTAAAAATTACATAAATATAAATTAACAAAATAAAATAATTTTTTTTTGCATATAAGTATAATAATATACAGAAGATAAAAAAAATGTAAATAAATAAAAATGAACTGCCCGATGATCAGTTAGTACAATTCAGTGAAATTAAGTTAACTGATTAATCCCTTGCTCTTTAAGCAAGAGATTAATCAGTTAACATCATTTTTTTACGTTACGCGAAACTTTTTGTCGCCAATCTGCAGTGAGTGGCGCCACTTGTCAATGAAGCAGCCAGTGGACAACGGTAGTGCTGCGGGCGGTGGCCAGTGACACTTGGCGGTTGACTCAAAGCAATCACTGCAAGTGCACATGCAAACGCTGTTCTCTTTCTCAATCACTTTCCCTTCATTTTGCTTCATTTTAATATCAATCAGGCTTTGGTGATCCAGTTTATCCTCGGTCTGCCCCTTGTCCATTTGGTGGTTTCTGTCCTTGTATGGCAATGTAAGATAATCTCAGTTGATTCATTCTGTTCACCAGTATTAAGAAAGCTACTAAAATCAACAGTCTTCAAGATCTTTCAAGAAAGACTTCATTAAGAGAAGAGTGGAGAAGATGGACTCATGAAGTACTCAACTCGTCTTGATGGCAATCAGTCATAAGGTTTTATTATATTCAACCCCTGATACGGAAAAGAGAAAGACTGATAAAAAAAAAGTGGCAGCAATAAAAAAGAAGAGAAGTAAAGTAATTATGTTAGAGGAAAAACTGGAAGTCATTAAGAGACATGAAAGTGGCGCTAATAATACAATGATTCCGCGAGACCTGGGACACAGCGAGTCTATAGTTTGGACTATATGAAATAAAGAATACAAAGAAGAAGGAAAAGTTGCTGCTGCTTCTTTAAGCATGCAGATCACCCGAAATAGAAGCCATTTAATGATTGAGATGGAATGTCTTCTATCACTCTGGATTGAGGATTGTAACCAAAAAAGAATGCTTCTTAGTACAAAGAATATTCAAGGAAAAAGCTCTCAATATTTTTACAGCATTGAAAGAGACCAGATTTCAAGAGTAATGTGAAAGCTTTACTGCGAGTTTAGGACGGTTTGACCATCCTAAACTCGCAGTAATATGTTCGCATTCATTTTGTTATGCAGTCCAGCTCGATTTTTAAAAATCGAGCTGGACTGCATAATATATGAATAATTGGTGAATCTGCTCGTCCTGATAAAGATTCTGTGGCCAAGTTTTCTGAAGGATTGCAAAGGATAATTCAGGAGGGTGATTATGATGATTGTCAAATATTCAACGTCGATGAAACTGGTCTTTTTTGAAAGTGTATGCCAACAAAATCTTTCCTAGCTAAAACTGAAGCATCTCAACCAGGATGCGAAGTATCTGAAGATTGTCTTATGCTTTTATTAGGAGGCAATGCAGAAGGCAACTTTAAACTCAAGCCTATGTTAGTTTATCGTGCTCAAAATTCAAGATCTAACATTATTGAAGAAATTATCACAGTTGGAAAAGAACTTGGATATATAATGAACTGGATAATGAAGATGTGAGAAACTTGCTCGATTTCCATTCAGAACAATTAAGCGAGAATGATCTCCCTTCACTTGAAGAACAGCGTGCATATGAAGAAGAACGAGAAGAGAATGTTACGACTAAGAAACTAACAGCCATAGAGCAAGTTTTCAATCATATTGAGCATACTTAGGAAATTTTGTTTCATGCTGATCCTGATATAGAATGAAGCTTCAAAGTCCGCTGAAATATTGATAAAGTGGTTACCAGTTATTGCAAATTGCATGACAAGATGAAAAAGTTGACCACTATTCAGACATCTTTGCTTATTTATTTTGTAAAAAAAGTATCTCAATGAAATGTTTAAATATGAAATAAATATTTAAGCAATTGATGTTTATTAATTTTGATTATTTTATCTCACTAATATAGTTTATACTGTATTTTTTATTTTTTATTTTTTCAAATTTACACTAAGTGATGGAAGAATTATAATTATTCCTATTGTTTATTGCATTTGCTTAATGCAATTTTGCTTAATGCACATTAATTGATGGATTAATTAATCGCATTAAGTGAGGTTCTCCTTTTCTTCTCTACTGTCGTCTTATATTAAGGTTTTCTTGTGTTGAGGTTCTGCCATCATGTTCTGGATCCTTCAGATTCTTGGAATTACTGATCCATCATTCTTGTTTTGATTCAGATGATGTTTCAGCATCTCACAAGCTTCCTTGAACTTTCTTTCAAACCAGGTTTTGGTGCGGTGTAGGGACTTCGTGCCCTTCTGGTTGATTCTGTGACATGTTTGAAGTGCATGGTCTTACAGACCTGTTTTACCATAGTGGAGGAATATACTGTGGGATTTGTCTTTTTTTTATTGGAATGGTGCACCCCATTTCCTCTATGTAGGGTAGGTTGCAGGTGCACTGAAATTTGTAAACCCCTGGGTGGGCAAGGTAGGAAAGGGGATCTTTGGATGAGCTGAGTATACTTTTTAATTTTTCAGGAGGTTTGAAAGTTGCCTTAATGTTGTATTTATGTGGTGTTTTATTTTTTTCTGATATTCCCCTAATGTATGGTATTGCTATGGCATTCTTGTAATATTTTTTGTTTTTATTGGTATTATTGTGGAGGATCTTGTGAACTGTTTTTTTTCTTGTAGCCATTTTTTATAAATATTTGGCTAATAATTTCATATTCCTTCTTCAGCACCTGCTCATTGGAGTGAATTGTTAGGACTCTATGTTTGAAAGTACTGATGACCTCTCAGTTATGTTGGGTGATGGTACGAATTTTTGTGTATGTATTGGCCTTTGTACGTAGGTTTTCAGTAGACTGTGAATGAAAAGCAGCCTGAAGGAAGATGTGAGACAAGTGTGTCTGGAAAAGGAAGAGTTGTTGTTTTCAATCTTGATGCTAAATTGGATACGTTTGTGTTGTTTTTATTGTTTTATTATTTATTATTATGACATCTTCAAGGAGTCCAAAGATTCATCGAGGGAGGGCATCTACTCTACATCTCCACCACTCAATCCACCAACTACAACGAACTACAGCTACCATCATCACAGCAACAATCTACATCAATGCCATCTACTGCCTACCACCACTAGTATTTTCACAGACAATCGCAAACATTCATGCCCATGGCAGGATTCTAACCCACAGCCTTTTAGCTGGTGAGCGGATATGCTAATGATTCAGCCAACCAGGCTGGCAAAAAAAAAACACTTTTAGCAGTGCATGGTTTCAATCCACGGACCTCTGGGTTATGGGCCCAGCACACCTCCACTGTGCTGCTCTGCTCCTAAGTCCCTAGTTGTTTGTTGTTTGTTCAGATGGCTCAGGAATGTATTTAATGTTTTGCAGCCATGGGACCCAATGGCAAAAATATCATCAACATATCTGGGCCAGACTTTGGGCTTTAGGCTTGCTGAATCTAGAGCTTGTTATTCGAAATCTTCCATTTAAAAGCTAACTATGGGGGTGGGGGGGTCATGAGTGAACTCATGAAATAATAGGTACGGTCAAGAGTTAACTCATGACCGTACCTTTTATTTCCAGGTAGAAATTATTTTGCCACATGAAATACCTGGAGCGAAATACTTGGGCAAAGAGAGCCATGATATCGGATGGAAATATGTTTTGTATGAGAAGAATAGTATCATCAATCAGGACTTAGTGAAAAGAGCAGTTAAGTCAGAGCTGACTAATAACTCTTCATTGTTGAGTGTGATGTTTTTAATTTTGTTGATGAAATGTTGTGCATTTTTTATGCTGGAGAAAGAATGATGAAAAATCTTAAAAGGAAGAGAGGAAAGGATTAATGTAAATGGTGAAATCAACAATAACATCCAATATGTTGATGGTGCAGCTCTTCTGGCTGACAATATTCAGGATCTTCAAAATCTTCTTGAACTAATGAACAAAGAGAGTGAAAAAATGGAATTAAGAATAAATATCACCAAAACTAAATTCATGGTCAAGTAAGAAACCAATTCTAAATTCAGCACCTTCTTTAAACACAGAAACAAATAGTTTCAAAATTTGAATATCTCAGATGCTTTTTAATTGAAAAATGCAATCCAGAAACGAAAATATAAGTTAGAATTGAGATGGCAAGAAAATATTTTTGAAATCAACTCTGCATAACTGCAATTGAAATTTTGAGCTAAGAGTATGTATGGTTCTGTATAGATGTACAGTGCAGAAACTTGGACCTTGAAGACAACATTGATTTAAAAAAAAAAACTTGAAAGTGTTTGAGATATGGTTATGTAGACGAATGTTAAAAATCCTATGGACAGCTGAAACGTTCAATCAAGAAGTATTGGAACAAATGGGGAATTCATGTGAAATTTTAGATACCATAAAATGAAGGAAAACTGCATGTCTTGATCACCTACTTCATAATGAATAATATAAAATATTTCAGTTGATTATAAAAGGGAAGATAAATGGAAGAAGAGGACAAGGAAGACGAAGAAAATCTTGGCTGGCAGACAGTGGACTGGCATGAGCTCTGAAGGACTGTTCATAGTGGCTGAGGAGCACTCGAAATTTGCCAAGGTGGTCACTGACCTCTGATAGGAGATGACACACAAAGAAGAAGATTTGGTAACCTCCATGGAGTCAACAGATTCATTGTGGCCCATTCAACCAGCAACATGTCTATCATAATGAGCTTTGAAGTTATTTACACTACCTGCACTCACAGCACACTCAGGCAATGCATTCCACTCACTAACAACTCTTCACGTAAAAAAATCTACTCGCACCTTTCTTCACCACATCTTTATACAACTCTCAGGTTTGGCCTCTCATTCTTCCTATCTTAACATCCACTGTTATTATTTCTTCTGAATCAACCTCAGTAATCCACATTCTCTCAAATGCTCTTCATGACCTACACTCCAGAGTCACAATATCACTTTGGTTATTTGTCTTTGAACCTTCTCTAGTGTTTCCACATCACACTGAAAAAAGATGACCAAATCTGAGCACAGTAGTCCATATGTGGTTTGACCAATGGCTTATATAGAGACACCACCACCTCCTTATCCCTACATGTCACCGTACTTTTTATTATAGCAGCTATACAATGTGTAGTCTTCGCAACATGCGCGATGTGTCCTCGGAACTTCAGTCAACCATCACTCCAAGACACTGAATCTCATCCACTTCCTGAAGTCAGCTCCACCAATACAGTACGTAGCCTAATATCTATGTATCCCAAAGGTGTAACATCTTGCATTTATTAACATTAAAACAGACCCCACTCATTTGTCCAAGCTAAAGGTCTATTCAAATCTTCCTGTAGAATTAACATCAGCACTACTCCTGATAATTCTACCTAACTTTGCATCATCGGCAAACATTTGAAGATCTTCAGTAAATCCACATGAAATATCATTAACAAACAAGTTAAACAGTAGGGGCCTAAGAACAGAACCCTGATGCACACCACTGGTCACCTTACTTTTCTGAGACCCAGGTATATCATGTAAAACTTGTTATCATTCAGAGCCAATCTCCGATCCATTTAACCAATAGACTATCCTTATCCTCAGCAGCTTGTATGCTAACTTATCAGTGGTAATCCATCAAACACTTTTGCAAAGTCCAAGAATATCACTGTATATGATTCTTTCTTATCAAACACGTTCATCACCTTATCATAAAACATAAGTAGATTGCTAAAACAAGATCTGCCCTTCACAAACCGAAGCTGACAATCATAGAGAATCTTATGTCCATCATGTCTAATTTTTCCAACACTTTGATCACAACTTCCTCCCTTCTGCATGTTGCACAGCATCATTCACACTATGATATACACTGATGAAGTGTTTGTTAAATAATTCCACTATTTCATTTGCTGTGGTTACTCTGCTACCATAATTATTTTTACTCTTTCTTGCCACACTGCAGAAAAATTCCTTTGGACTAGCCTTTCCTGACTGTCCAATCTCCTCTCATATTCTACTTTTTCTTTCTTAACCATGCTTGTTGCATTTCTGGTCTGCACTTTATATTCTTCATGCATCTGTTCACTGCAAACTGTGTAGTACCTCCTCAATAAGAATTTCTTTTGTAATCCTGCTTGCTTGATTTCACCATTCATCCATCTCACTCCTACGCTATTTATTTGCTTCATTAACTGTCGGATTTTACGGAAAGACAACGTAAAAACCAGAATATTAATTAAAAACTTTAATTAATACTTCCTATATTTCGGTAATGTTACATTACCATCTTCTTCTCTCCTTTCTTCTTCAACCCATGATTTTCCAGGTTACCACCTGGAAAATCATGGGGTACCTGAATTTCTGCCTCTCCCATCCATCTCACTCCTGCAATTTGTTCCAGTCCATCACTCCACCTTCTCGGTCTTCCTCTTTGTCTTGCTCCATCCATTAGTCTCCACTCTGTTGTTTTTCTAGTCCATCTCCCATCACTGCATCTGGCAATATGATCAGCCCATCTCCACGTAATTGGAGATGGGCTGATCATATTGAACATTGATGTAAAATTCATTAAACTTAATGTTTAATGTATTTTACAATATCTCTGACACCTGTTTGAGATCTTATCCAGGTATTTGTCTTCCTATCTC
Organism: Typopeltis vanoorti; assembly: GCF_054136105.1. Taxonomy (NCBI): domain Eukaryota; kingdom Metazoa; phylum Arthropoda; class Arachnida; order Uropygi; family Thelyphonidae; genus Typopeltis; species Typopeltis vanoorti. The sequence continues at coordinate 80,015,559 of NC_143563.1, read as the reverse complement.
TTAATGTTATTTTTAGCATACTTTTCTCCATGCGATGTTGTGTTGTTCTCAGCTTTTTGTTTAGGGTTTCTGTTAAAGTCCATGTTTCTCCTCCGTATGCTAGGACAGGAAATATGCACTGGTCGAAAGCTTTCCTTTTTAGACTCATAGGGATGTCACTTTTGAATATGTCTCTCATTTTCCCATAAGCCATCCATCCAAAGTGTATCTCTTTTCTTTGGCATTCCTCAAAGGATGACAGTTGGGGCTCACTTTAGTAAGTTTGGGCATAGCAAACCCGAGGTACCTGATGCTGGACCATGCCTTACTTCATGTAATATACATCTGTTATATTATCTGTAGACTGGTCCCTCCTCTTCCTTCCTTGCTTCTTTCTTCTCTTCTTGCTCCTTATCCCCACTGCTATTAGAGATTACCATCTTCAGGGATCACAGATTAATGATATGTGCATGCAGGCACTAACACTTGGCAAATATGGCCGAAGAAAACAATTGAAGTTGGTCCTAGTCCTAAAGGTGCTCCCCAAGTGGGCTAAATTGGGTTGTATTGGCTGTTTTGCTGATGTTCTTAGAATGCAAGCTTCCCATATTTTGGGCAGTCTCATGTATCCAAATTTGTTGAGGTTTGGGGAGTTTTTTTAGAGCTGAGGCTGATTCCAGGAATAATCTCTCAGAGTTATACTTGCTGTGGTGTAGTAAGGTGGCTTTCTTCCAGCGTATTTTGTGGTGGGTGTCCAAAGCATGGTCAGCAAGTCTGAGTTCTCCACTCTCCATCCCTGCCCAACTTCTTTATGGAGACCTTTGAAGAAAAAAGCCTTAAACTCAGCTCCACATAAATCTACTGTTTGGCTACACTACGTAGATGATGTGTTTGCTATTTGGCCATATGGCTTGGATACACTCTACAATTTCTTAACACACTTAAACAATCAACACCCAGGATCCAGTTTACCTTGGAAAAGGAAATCAATAACAGTCTCCCTTTCCTAGACACTCTGATTACACACCAGCACACCAGCCTGTTGGATCCCTGGCTTTCTCTGTTTACAGAAACCCTACACATACAGGTAGATACATTCATCAGCTATCACTCCCTTCCTCCTCCCAACAATATGGGATTATAAAAACCTTATATAACAGGGCAAAATTAATCAGTTCAGATAGCCATATTCTTAACACCTTCGTAGTCAATGGCTACAACCCCCAAAAAAATCCAAAAAATTACCCCCCCCCTTCATAACAGAGATTACTCTAAATCTATCACCATTCCTTATATCCAGGGTACTACTGAAAAGGTAACAAAAATCCTAAAAAAATATGACCTGACAACTTGTTACAAACCATATAAAAGACTATATCTGTTTCCACCAATACAGCCACTCAGGACTTGCTGACTGTGCTTTGGACACCTGCCACAAAATACTCTGGAAGAAAGAAAGCCAGTTTACTATACCATAGCAAATATAAATATGAGAGATTATTCCTTGAATCCACCTCGGCTCTACAAAAACACCCCAAACCTCAACAAATTTGGATGTATGAGATTGCCCCAAATATGGGAAGCTTGCATTCTAAGAACATCAGCCCAACAGCCAGTACAACCCAATTTAGCCCACTAGGGGCACCTTTAGGACTCTAGGACCGACTTCAGTTGTTTTCTTCAGTCATATTTGCCTAGTGTTAATGCCTGCATGCACATATGATTATTTTATGATCCCTGAAGATGGTAACATAACATTGCTGAAATACGAGGGTGGTATGAAAAGTTCCTAGCCTCAACCATAGATGGCAACACTATCTGCACGATTTTTTGTTCTAAGTTGGTACATCTGTCATAGGCATCCATGTGAAATTGGAAGTCATCCTATGAAAAAGTTTTTTTATACAGCTGTCTGTATCCCTTGAAATGGATAAAATTGAGTATCATGCGGTTATAAAATTCTTTCTAAAAGAAGGTTTAACGCCAAAAGAAATTCATTTGAGGTTCATAAAAAGTTTATGGACACTCTTCTCCTTCATTTTCAACAATTAAGAAATGGGCTGACGAGTTTAAACATGGCTGTATCAGCCTTGAAGATGATCCATGTGAAGGGCGTCCAAAAAGTGTAACAACTCCAGAAATCATTGATCAAGTGCATGATATGGTATTGGATGACCGGTGAGCCAAAGTGTGTGAAATTTCTGAGACTATAGGCATTTCAAAAGAATGTATAGGATATATTTTGCATGAAGAATTGCAAATGAAAAAGCTTTGTGCAAGATGGGTGCCGCACTTGCTCACAGCAGATCAAAAATGCACTCGCATGAAAATCTCTGAACAATGCTTGGAGCATTTTAACAAGAATAAAACTGATTTTGTGTCATTTATTACTGTGGATAGAGTTGGATTCACCATTACACATCAGAATTCAAACATCAAACAGTCAAAATAGTGAGCAGAAGCCGGTTTTCAATGGCAAAGAAGACAAAGTTGGTTCCATCAGCAGGAAAAGTCATGGCATCGGTGTTTTGGGATGCTAAAGGCATTTTGTTTATTAATTATCTTGAAAATGGTAAAACGATAACCGGGGAATATTATTCCAATCTTTTAACCAGACTAGACAAAAAAAATTCGTGAGAAAAGACCCGGTTTGCAGAAGAAAAAATCATCTTTCATCATGACAATGCACCTGCCTACAAATGTGTTTTGGCAATGGGAAAATTAAGGGATCGGCACTATGAATTGTTGGAACATCCACCCTATTCCCCAGATTTGGCTCCCTCTGACTTCTGTCTTTTCCCAAAACTAAAACTCTTCCTCGCTGGTCAGCGTTTTTTCTCCAAATTAAGAGGTGATTGCAGCTGTAGAGGGATATTTTGCAGATCTTACTGAGAACCACTACAGGGACAGGATAATGGCGCTGGAGCATTGCTAGAATAAATGTATTATGCTTAAGGGAGATTATGTTGAAAAATAAAAATAATTTTGAAATTATAAATTCATTTTTTCATTGTTAGACTGAGAACTTTTCAAACCACCCTTGTAAAGGAAGTATTAATTAAATTTTTAATTAATATTCCAGTATACATTGTCTTTTCCTAAAATCTGACAGTTATGTATTACCAACATATAAGTTTATTTGCTTAACTCTTGTTACTTAGTTATGCATTGCTTGTGTTAGATACTGCCTTATCATTTTCCATGCACTGTCAATATCTTTTTCTTTTCTACACAATTTATCAAACCAGTGTATTGATGCTAGTTGACAATGAAGTTTTTAGTAATTACTCATCTTATAGTTCCTGATAACAACCTTTTCCTGTTTGACTACTTTCCAAAGCATTACCTTATGATCACTTTCACCAACAGATAACAGTGTTGATACCTCATTCACAATCACATCCTGTGAGGATATCACCAAATCTAACACTGATAAACCTCATGTTATTTCCATCACATGCTGCTTTAGATAGTTATCCCACAGAAACTCAACAAATTCACTCTCCTTGTTACTATACACTATCTTCTTTCCAATCCACATTCCTATAATTAAAATCTCCCATTATGATCATCTTCCTTTTACTTGCCCAACTAATTTGTCTAAACATTTCACAGTCAATACTCTCCACATTCTCAGGCTTATAACAGCATCCTATTAGATATACTATTCTTCTGATATCAACTTACACCAAACAGCTTCAAAATCTTGACATGTACTACTATTTTCCATTTCAAATCTTGAACGACATAATTCCTCTGTTACCATGTTAACAATACTCTCCTCCTCCTCTCTTCAACTTCCTATCCTTTTGGAAAATTCTATATTCCACATTTCAAGTATGACATTATATCATCCTTAGTCAACCAAGTTTTGCTTATGTTAATTATTTTTGGGCATACTGATTCAATCAATTCCACAAGTTCATCCCTTTTATTTCTGATACTCCATACATTAGTATACAAGCATAACAATTCTCTGTTCTTTGAGGCCATCCCATCAACACAACCATTCTTTACTCTCTGCTATAGTGCACTTCTCTCTTCATCCTGACCATCCCCTTTCCCTGATTCTGATTTTCATTTATATTCTTATCATCCCTACTGTTTTGCACTGCATAATTTTGTTCTGCTATAATCACTTCCTCACCTTTGTATCCTCTGATTCTTAGTGGTACTATTTCATATGAACCCTGTTTACTCTTAATAAACAACAATCGCACCTAATGACTAACACCAAACCCATTCAAATGCATTCCATCAGCTTTGAACCCTTCTAACTTCCCTTCGAATTCATTCCGTACATTTACAAATTTAACACTCTCTGCCTGACATAATTCAGCTTGTCATTCAGTATCATTGCTCTCCTTCTGAGTTCACTACCGTCATATCTGGGCTACAAACTAACCATTTTTCCATGACACTATTATTCTTCACTTCGTGCAGAAAATTCTTCAAATACCTTTCCAGTAATAACAATGTCTTGGTTATTTCTTAGAGATTTAAGGGCTAATTTTTCTGCTTTGGGTTAAATTGCAACTTGGTTTAACATTTAGTATGTTGGATGTTTCCATCTATATTTTATTTGTTATATTGGAGGAGAGGGATTTTTAGAACTCTTCAATGAAGTCTAGTTTATTTACTGACCTTAGTGCAATATCATAGTTTAAGCCTTTTTTGCATAAGCAAGAGTTCTCCATCATTAAGGTTGTAGCTGGATGTGTTGATAACTTGGCTGTGGTATGTTGGCTCCTTACTTCGCTTATTTGTGATTAGCTGCTCCTCTATGCATGGTATCTGGATTGTCTGTTGCTTTTTTGTTTGTCTTTGGAACTTTGCTATTAGTTTTTCTTTTTTTTTTTACATGACACGTGCTTTGCAGACTCATCCATGATCCTCTCTAGAATATCCCAAATATTGGGATTCATATAGCTCAATAGCTGTGTTAATTGTTTAATCATTTACTCTGCAAACAATTAACAAAGGGTATAGATTTATCTTACTTTTTTCTCCTTATTATCACTTCCTGATGATGACCTTGATACAGTGCTCAAAACGTCAAGTGTTATTTATCTACTTTTAAGTAAAGTAATTATGAGGGTTGTTTGATAAATTTCCAGTAAATGGCAATACATTTCATTCATTCATACTAGTGTCGGCACGTATCATCTTTTTCATGACTCCTGGCAAAATTTTAGCCACTTGCGATGCGTAGCTGTTGTTTGGCAAACATTTAAAATGACCGTGTTCTCATTTTTCATAAAATTGGAGAAAAAAGAGTTTCGTGCAGTAATGAAACACTTTTATTTGAAGAAGTGATAGCCGCACAGATCAAAGCCGAATTAGATGCAGTTCATGGGGACTCTGCACCAGCATTAAAGACTATTTATTTTTGGATAAGTGACTTTAAACATGGTCATAGGTCCATTGAAGATGAAGTGTGCTCCAGATGTCTGACTGAGGTCACTAGGAAGGAAATGACTGACAAAATAGATGGTTGTTATGGAAGACCACTGAGTGAAAGTGCTTGAGATTGTAGGCATCTCAGCTGAATGGGTGTATAATATCCTGCATGAAAAATTGCACATGAAAAAGCTGTGTGCACGATGGGTACTGTGATTGTTGATTGTCGATCAAAAACACATGTGAAAAAACATTTCAACGTAGTGTTGGGTGATGTTTAAATACAATTTGCAGGATTTTTGCCATCTATTTGTGACTGTAGATGAAACTTGGATCCACCACTATACACCTGAGTCCAAGTAGTCAAAACAGTGGACAATGCCCGGTGAAAGAGCACCAAAAAAAGCAAAGAGTGCTTTGTCAGCTGGGAAGGTGATGGCCACTGTTTCTTGGGATTCCCAAGGAATTATCATGATAGACTATTTGGAAAAGGGTAAGACAATAACAGGAGTTTATTGTTGGACCTTTAAAAGAAGAACTGACTAAAAAACGGCCAAGATTGGTGCACAAAAAAATTTTCTTTCATCAAGACAATGCACCATCCACACATCAGCCGTCACAATGGAAAAATTGCACGAATTGAGGTTCGAATTGGTTCCACATCCACCGTATTCTCCGGACTCAGTCCCGTTTGACTTCTTCTTGTTCCCAAATAACTTAAAAATTTGGCTCGGTGGGAAAAATGTTTTTCGAACGAGGATGTCATCAAGGCTATTAATGACTATTTTGCAAAATTTGACAAATCCTACTTTTTAGATGGGATGAAAAAATTGGAAACTTGCCGGACCAAATGTGTAAATCTTGATGGAGATTGTGTTGAGAAATAAAGATGATTTTTTCCAAAAAAATGTGTTTAACTTATTTTTTACCAAACTTTTCAAACCTTGTATTAATGTTTGATATACAACTTTTGAAAGCAGGATTCACATTTTAAAAGAAAAATTTATTGTGGTGTTTTGGGCTCTTGTATTCTATGAATCATCGAGATTGGTTTATTTAATCCTAAATAAAAAAGGAACAGAGGATGCATTATTATCTCCAGTGCTAACTCCTTAGAAATCGGTTGGTAACCGATAACGCCTTTCACCATAGCTGAAAGTTGAGTGTACTCTCTATCCAAACTTCATAGATGAAAAGCACATGAGAGCGCAACAGACATTTTATGCCATAAATTTTTCTAACTTGACTTTATTTAAAAGCTCTGATAATCTTATCCTACAAAAGTTCTCAAACAGCTGAGGCTTTCCCAACCGAAAAGCAATTTGAATTCCATTATGTGTATTTAGTATGAATGTTTGTAGATATGTACATCTTTAGGTAGGAGGTGAATTTCATCTCTTGGTGTTAGCCCACTAATTCAAGGCCTGAAGTAGCTTGAAAAGCCTACTGTTCCGTCTCTAGAGTAGTTTCCGGATAAAGGTGATTTTTTCCAAAAAAAGTGTTTAACTTATTTTTTTATCAAACTTTTTGAACAACCCTCATGCTCAAAATGTGTGTTTTAGTCTCCATAAATTCTTACAATGAAGACAGAAAGAGATTCAAGGTATAGTCTTTCATAATTATATTTGTTTCTTTAAAGCAGTGTGGCCTTTTCCACAATACTTCACAGAGATTCTATGACAGTGTCAAGGCATGGTCTATGAGTCTTTGTGCTTAGATATTCTGATTTTGGCTGTCCTGCCTGTTTGGCTATAGTGAGACACATTACAGCAGCAAGACACGTAGTAGATGGCAGGTTAATCTGGAGATTATAGCTGGTCTTTAGGAGAACAGCATAAAGAAGTATTAAAAAAAAAATTCTCCCCGGGTACTTTGCATTTCTGAAAATTTGGCAAAAATAGACCACACAAAAAATTTGCATCCCTTATTTACTCTTATTAAAGGCCATCTACAATTTGCACATTGTGCCTTCAGAGTCCCACAGCTGTAATCTTTTCTGCTATGGGCAGAACGGCCCATGTCATAATCTCTGAACAAAAGCTTATGCTCAGTCCTGTTACTATTGACTATTCATAATTAGCAGGTTATGTCTTGGACACTTGCCACAGAATCCACTGGAGAAAAAGCTTCCTTGCTTCACAGAAGCAAATACATATCGTTAAGAGTTTTCCTTAAATCTGCCTTGAAAAACTTTCTGGTCCTCGAATTTGAATGCCTAAAACTGCTCCCAACGTCAAGCATTTCCCATCAAGCTCATTAGGTCACATTATTTAGGACTGTAGGTTCTGATTTGATACTTTACTTCAGTCCAATTTACTCATATTGAACTTAAGTAAAGCAAGCACTATGCTTGCTAATTGTTCCCCAATGATGTCAATTTGAAGTTAGCAAAATATAGAAAACACTACTTAAATTTTAGTTATATCACCTGTGTTGTCTTTTCTTGTCTTCTCCACTCCAATGATTGCAAAACTGCATTTGTGGCAAAAGCAACTTGCTAGTAGCGAATCATACTCCTTTCCGTCTCTCTCTCTATCAGTTAGCAAGAAATTTGACTAACAAAACTGATAACAGCGTGCTGAAAATTGAGGCAGACATACAGTGGAAAGGAAAGTATGAAATTTGAATTTTCAATAATAAAAAAAAAGTTTAATGAGATGAATGAAAAAAAAAAAAAAGAGAGAAAGAAACACCAAGAAGATTGTTGACTTGTTTTGTGGTCCACAGATGTGGTGTCCATGTTCTGCATCAGAAAATCCAACTTTGCCATATGAACTAAGAAAGGGAAGCAGGCTGGCCGAGTGGTTAGTGTATCCGCTCTCCAGCTAAAAGGCTGCAGGTTTGAATCCCGCCGTGGGCATGGATGTTTGTGATTGTCTGTGGAAAAACTAATGGTGGTCGGCAGTAGATGGTGTTGGTGAATTGAGTGGTGGAGACAGAGCTGTAGAGCAGGTGCCCTCTCTCAATAAGCTTTGGACTCCCTGGAGGTGTTAAATAATAATAGTAGTAATAATAATAATTTCAGAAAAGAGCAGTAACGCACACACACACACGCACAGAAACCTTCACAAATGCAATCCATATTAATATCAGTATTGAATTAATGTCAAAGATGCCTTTCACAGTGAGAAGAACAACTATTAGAACTGGCTTCAGATAATTCTCAAAATCAAATATGACCAGAGTACTAATGGTTACACATTAATAATGAATATCTAGTTTTGTCAGTAAAGGTGCAAAGTATTTTATCTGCTTCCCTTTCCTAGTTCATATGGCAAAGTTGGATTTTCTGATGCAGAAAATGGACACCACATCTGTGGACCACAAACCAAACCAGCAATCTTCTTGATGTTACTTTCTCTCTCTCTCTCTCTCTCTCCCTCTCTCTTTTTCATTCATCTCATTAAACTTTTTTTTTTATTATTGAAATTTAAATTTCATATTTTTCTTTCCACTGTACGTATATTTTGAATATAACTAAAATGTATTTAATAATTAAAAAATGCTTTATATTTTTTGTGACTTACTATAATGAGCATATTAAAAAATAAATCAATTTACAATTCTAAATATCTTTACTTATTCTTGTTTGAATGAAATCTTATTGCATCTTCTCCAAAATTGCCTTTGCCTGAGAGGAGGTATGCCAGTGTTACTAAAATTTTAAAAGGAGGTCACACTGAAGAGGGCTAATTTGAGAAACACTGCTCTAGAGCTAAAGTTGTCATTTTCTAATCACCACCCTTTCCATAGGACTAAGTTGTACTATAGGTTTATAGCTTTCCTATAGAGTTAGAATTTTCTTAAAAAAGGCATCTGGGCATCTTTACTGAATTCATCCACTCAGCAAAATTACTGCTTGATCAGGGAAGTAAAATGCTAACCATGTTAGCATTTTACTTCCCTGATCAAGCATGTTAGCATTTTAGCATTATTTGAGTTTGTACATATATATGTTTAACAGGTTTATTGTAAATGATGCATATATTTTAGTAGCTCAAAAGCAAGAAATCAACTCTATTCAACTTTATTTAGATATACTCCCAGTTTTTCACTCTATTATTAGCATTTTGATATACAGGTAGTCCTCGATTTACGATGATTCGTACTTTCGACGGCCAAAAATTATTATTAAAAATTCTCTAATTTAACTTTGCTGCCAGCATATACATACGTATATCACATTGCTTTTCTATAGTCATCGCAGTATTTGATAATTTTAGGAAACAACAAGCAGATAAATATGGCGAGCATGCATTTAACGCTAGTAAAAGTTGGTTTTATCGATTCAAAAGCCGATTTTATTTTATTTACATAACATACAAATAACGGCAGAAGCCAATTTTGAAACTGCCGAAATTTTCAAGAAAAAGATGATAAAAGATGAAGACTGTTTGCTAGAGCAGATTTTTAACGTAGATGAAACCGGACTGTTCTGGAAAAGAATGCCAGAACGAACTTACATTCACAGAGAAGCTACATTGGCGCCTGGTTTTAAGGCATTTAAAGATAGGGTTACGCTTCTTCTTGGAGGAAATGCTGCTGGTTTTAAATTAAAACCATTTCTTGTTTACCGTTCACAAAACCCCAGAGCTTTGAAAAACATTGACAAGAATAAATTGCCGGTTTACTAAAGGAGTAATCCTAAGGCTTGGATGACAATTGTTTTATTCGAAGACTGGTTCTTAAATTGTTTTATTCCAGAAGTACGTGCCTACTGTCTTGAAAAAAACATTCCTTTTAAAATTCTATTGCTGCTTGACAATGCTTCAGGACATCCTCTTCACATCGGCGATTTGAATGAAAATATAAATGTGATGTATCTACCGACCAATACAACAGCTGTGATTCAACCTATGGATCAAGGTTCGATTGCTACATTCAAGACATGATCTGAAAACTACATTTTTTCAAGCAATAACATCAATGGACAATGATGCTACAACATTACGCGATTTTTGGAAAAATTATGACATTAACCTTAACATTGGAACTTCATGGAAGGAAGTATTGGAACAATGTATGTGAGGAAGAGGAATTTGAAGAGGAAGAGGAAGAAGTTACTACTGCAGGAGACACGAAGAGCACAGTGGGCATAGTATGTTAGAACAAATCAGTGAAGAAATTGTTGAAATTGCAAGAAAACTGTATCTAGAAATCAATATTACCGATATAGAAGATGAACTGACTGATCAAGACTTGATTTTCCGAAATGAAAGAGTTGTAGAAGAAGAAAGGAATAATGAGGAAGATGAAGAAGAGAAATCGTTAAAAAATTTTACTGTAAAAGGATTAGCTGAAATATTTTCTAAACTAAATCAAGGACTTCGGCGACTCGAAAATATGGATCAAGATACTGATCGCTTCGCCAAAGTCGAAAAGCAAATTCGAGAAGCAGTCAGATATTATCGCGAAATACGTGAAGAAGAAAAGGAAAAAAAAAAAAAAAAACAACAGACAACATTAATCAATTTTCTGATAAAAAAAGCTACTCCTGATCCTGAAAAATAACCATATCGTCCAAATGAATTACAGTAACTTACCTGTTTAATTAAAGACATCGTTAATAAGTTTTTTGTTTATGTTAACTAATATTTAAAGAATTTCAAAAATGCACCATTTTTGATGTGTGTTTATGTATTTTTTTTATTAAATTTTTCTTTCTTAATTTTGTATTTATTTATATGTATATGTGCTAATAAATAATTTATAAATGTTTATGTAAGTTTATATATTTTTAACCATTTTAAGTTAAATAGAAACCTAATTTATGAAAATATAACCGAAATCAAGAATTAAAAAAAAGTCCTCGACTTACGACGGAGACGTTGGAACGGAATCCCGTCATAAGTCGAGTACTACCTGTATAACTTTTGTTGTTTTCTGAGTATTTTATAAAATCTGTCTTACATTTTTGTTGCATTTTAGGGAACACAGTATGTACGACGAGCAGATACAGATAAACTTAATGAAATTTTTCTAAAGGTAAATAACATAATTTTAATATTTCTACTAATATTCAGTTTTGAATTTTTATGAGTAGCTTGTCTTTTTTTAGTCTTCTCATTTGATCCATTTCTTAGCCATAATAAAATTCCAAATAAATAAATAACCACCTCATTGCAATTTTGTAATGAAGTTAGTATTTCTAGTTAGTAGAAATTTCAGTAAATAATTAAGCTCACATCTAAGAATAAATTCATAAGATCTCTCTCTCTCTGAATGAGTTAGAATTTTCTCCAAAACCTTAAAGATTTACCTTAAAGATCCTGCTATTGGAAACTTGAAGTGGCATGAAAAAAAGTGCAGGTATCCCTCGATTAATGCGGTTAATTAATCCCTCGATGGTACCGTGTATATCAAAATCGCGTTAATCAAATCTCATAATCAATGGTAAAAATTACAATTCGTCCATGATCGATTACTGTATTAATAATTCGTTTTATATGGTACTCTTTTAGGAAAGATAAAAAATGAATGCAAAGTAAATGTTTAATAAATACTTCTACCTACATTATTTACTGCAATTTTTTTATCAAAAGAAGTTTTCAAGAGTGGTTTGAACAGTTTTAGTTTTTTTCTTTTCGGCATGAATTCTACGATAACAAGCAAAATGACTCTCCAGACCTCGGCAAACAAGTAATGAAACATAAAGAAAAAACACTGCAAATATAATACATGATGGTAAAAATGAAGTGGATATTGAATCCAACATTATTTCATAGCTGAATATAGAAACTACAATAGTTTCATTCCGAATATATTGTTATTATTATTATATAGAAACTAAAAGTTTCGGCGGATGCTAGCATAAGCAACTTTATGGGAAACTCGTAGTAAAGGTGGAGTAAGTTCCAGATCACTTTCTTTAGTATTTTCCATAATATAAAGCACATCTCCTAGAGGACATGTATGATAAATAAGCCTTTGGCTCTCTATTTCAGTAATACATGATGGTTTATTTATTTTCTGTTACAATCTATAAATTATTGAACAAAGAATAAAAAACAACTAAACCAATACTATACTGACATCGGAGGTCGTGGTATATCTCTCAGATACAATTTACTGTCAAATATCACAAACCTTTACATAACATGTGTTAAACCAAACTGACATCAAAAAATAGTGCGGAATATCACTCGTAACATATGAATGCACAGCTACTCATGACCTTCAAGCTATACACTGAATTGTGTAAGAATATTTATATTAAACATTTTGCATTTATCTGTCAGATCAGCTGCGAGCTCCGCAGAGTTAAAGACGCGTTAATCAAAACTCTTGCCGCGTATATCAAGGGATTGCCTCAATTAATTTCGCCGCATTAATCAAATCAGATCACGTTAATCGTGATCAGCACATTCATTTTTACAAATTATGGAGACTACTACCGTGTTAAGAATAATTGCTTTAATTTTGTCCTTAGAGCTTGATGATAACTGATGAACTGCAGCCAGGTGATGGAATAGATGGTGAAGATAGTATGCATAGGGAAATTGATGAAATGAATGGAAGGAGGGTAATTATTATGGGGGGATTTCAACTATGGTAACATTGATTGGAAGGAGGAGAGGACACATGTGAGGAAGGAAAAGGATTTTATTCAATTATTAAGGGATAACTATCTGAGACATCATGTAATTGAAAATACTAGGGGTGTGAGAGTGCTTGACCTGGTAATAGCATCAGAGAATTTGACTGTAATGAATATGACCATGTTGCCACCTATTGGTGAGAGTGATCATAAGGTCTTGACCTGGGAGGTGGCTAAAGGTGTGGAATTTTCGATTAAGACAGGGTATATGTGGAATTACCGTGCTGGCAAGTATGACAAGCTTAGGAGATTGCTTGGATCAGTGCCATGGCATGTACAACTGCAAGGGCTGGACGTCGATAGAGCATGGGAAGTGGTCAAGGAGCATTTACAGGAGGTAATGGCTGATTGTATACCTAGGGTCCGAATAGTAAAACAAGTAGGGGGTTAAATGGATGAATAACACCATTAAGCTTGAGCTGCAAAAAAAGAAACAACTGTGGAGGGAATTTAAAGAAAGGGGGTGACCTGCAAGCACACGAACGGTATAAAGTGCAGGCCAGAAAGGTAACGAGTGTAGTAAAAAAAGCAAAAGTGGATTATGAAAGGAAACTAGCTATGTAAGCAAATGAGAATCCCAAACAGTTCTTTCAATATGCTGCAAGTAAGGAAAAACTGTACACGGCAAAATGATTTTAAGGGATGACGATGGTAAGGAGGTCACTGAATCAGTCGATATAGTGGAGTTACTGAGCACGCACTTTGCAAAAGCATATCATCCAGGTGGTGACATTGAAAAAAAATGAAGGAACCATTAGTTTATACGGGAATAGTGATGAATGAAGTGGAGGTGACTAGTCTATTACAGAACCTTAATGTGAACACATCTGTGGGATTGGATGGTATACCGGCACGGGTCTTGCGTGAAGCGGCTAAGGAATTATCAGTGCCCTTGACCATGTTGTTTAATCTGAGTCTCAGGTCTGGTTTAGTCCCGAAGGTGTGGAAAGAGGGGAAAATAGTTTCACTGCATAAAGGAGGATCTGAGACTACGGTTGCAAATTACCGACCGATCAGCATATCAGGAGTCATTGTCAAGGTCTTGGAGAAAGCAGTCAAGGGAAAAATACAGGAATGGATTGATGAAAATGAGATACTGTACAGGGGACAGCATGGCTTTGTGAAGGGTAGATCATGCTTCAGTAACTTGCTCAAGTTTTATAACAAGGTGACGACTGAACTGGATAAGGGAAATGGGTTTACAGTGATACTGCTGGACCTGGCAAAGGCGTTTGACAGGATACCACATGGAATACTAATCCGTAAACTAACAACATATGGGAATGGATATAGGGTTGGTGAGATGGATAGGTGGTTGGTTGATGGAGAGATATCAAAGAGTAGTTTATTCAGGAGTAGAGTCCAAAAGACGGCCTGTGACTAGTGGTGTGCCGCAGGGTTCTGTTCTTGGACCACTGCTGTTTAATCTGTTCATTAACAATATAGGGAAGGATCTAAGTGGAACAATTCATTTGTTTGCTGATGATGCAAAGTTGGGTAGGGCGATAGTGAATGCAGAAGATGTCAAAATCTTGCAGGATGACTTAGATAGATTGGAGTTCTGGGCTAAGGAGAGTGGATGTCAATTTAATGTGACAAAATGTAAGGTTATGCATTTTGGGGTGAAAAGATTAGCAGCAGTATACCACATTGGTGGAACTGTACTCCAAGAGATTGATGAGGCCAGGGACTTGGGAGTGTTGGTGGATAGGGAGATGAAGTTTAGGGGGGGCGCATTGCAAAAGTAGCTAAATCAGCTCATCAACTCACTTGGTTGTTGAAAAACACCTTGACGAGCAGAGACAAGCAAGTTATTGTACCTCTGTACCGGGCCTTGATAAGACCTCATCTCGACTACTGTGCCCAGATTTGGTCACCTCGGTTCCTTCTTGATGGGGAGGAGGTGGAGAGGATCCAGAGGCGAGTGACTAAGATGATAACAGGTCTATGGAATGAACCATATGAGAACAGGTTGAAGATTTGTGGGTTGCAGAAACTAGTTGATAGGCAGAAAAGGGGAGATATGATTGAGACATTCAAATTGCTAAAGGGATTCTATAGGATTAATTCAGAGGATATTTTTGAGATCAGTACTGGTGGTGGGAGAACTAGGGGACACCTATGGAAGCTGGGTAAGAGTGTGGTTAGCAGGGGTGTTAGAGCTGGGTTCTTTACTTTTAGAGTGGTAAATGAGTGGAATAAGCTGCCAGAGTCTGTTGTGGGTGCTATGACGGTGAACGAGTTCAAGGCAAGGTATGATAGATACTATGAGAATGTAATTGCATAGTTGTGTGGACATGATGTTTAGGGCCTCCCTCGATGAGTCTAAGGACTCCTGGAGCCGCCCGAAATAATAATAATAATAATAATAATAATTTCCTGATGTCTTGACTTTCATATTAAGGTCATCATCTGGAGTATACATATGCACAGAGACAAGTTACATTACAATTAAAACAGTATGCCAAAGTGACATTGATTTCATCAACCATTATTCTACTGGTCTGACCTCTAGTAGAAGGGGGGGGGAATCTATATCAAAGCTATATCGTATTATAACATGGTCAGAGAAAAAATTCCTATTATCTTTTAATGTAGCAATAATGGTGACCTAATCAATATTTTAACATAAGTGTTTGTCATATTAATGTTAAGATTCTGGAGTATTATGTCCTAACTCTTAAAACAAAAGATTATGTGAGTAGAATATGTGCCATCCATATTCTTGCAATTTTTTGACCATCATTATTGTTAACATTTCGGGTGGTTAATTAGAAATTCTAATCCAGTATTTGGCAGGTGTTATGTTTTGGTTTTCAAAGCTGTTAGCAGCCACCATGGAGACCAATATGAAGGCACTGCATAGGAAATATGCAAGACCCTTGCGGTTAAACATATCCACTTCACCAACATCCGTGGCCTGAACTCCAACCTTAATAGTGTCCGCTACCACTCGCTACCACTTTCAGTCCACCAAACCCCACCTACTCTTTTTGACAGAAACTCAAATCTCATCCATCCCAGCACTATTTATCTCAACCTTCCGAACTACTCACTCCTTAGCAACTTTTGTCCCAAGGTGATGTCTGCGCATACATCTGCTATGACATACCTTGCCAGAGAGCACCCAACCTAGAATCACCCAACTTTGACCTTTTTTTGATTGAAAATATCCCTTCCCCACTCAGTCAAATTCATTTGCTGCCCCCCCCCCCCCCCCCCCCCCCCCCCCCCCCCCAACGCAACCAACCACTCTGAGCTCTTTAATTTCCTCTCCTTAAAAATTAATTTTCTCCAATCCCACTTTCCCAACAGCAAAATTATCCTCCTAAGAGATTTTAATGTCCACAACACTAGCTGGCTTTCCTCCTGCAGTTGTTCAGATCTCGCAGGCAGAGATGCTAAAACATTTGCCATCACTAACGACCTTAGTTCAGATCCCAACCACAATACCAGATAACCCAAACCACTCCCCAAACACCCTAGATCTCTTCCTCACCAATGACCCTCCAAATACACAGTGAAAGTAGTGAGGGGCCCCCCCCCCCCCCCCCAATTCTGACCACAATCTAGTACTCATCTCCTCCTCCATGCAACAACACTTACACAGACACTCCCATACAAGAGTAGTTTGACATTATAACAGTGCCAAGTGGGACAGCCTCCGCAACTTCTGTGCCACATTCCCATGGTTGGACCACTGCTTCCAGCCTTCCAAACCAAACATATGCACCAAACTTATCACTGGCATGGAAACATACATTCCACACAGTACTCTGAACTGCCATTCCCTAACTTAACCCTCCAAAAGATGTGCTAAGGCTGTACAGATGAAATACCAGACATACCATAACTGACTGAAATCAAGAACCCCATCCTCCTTTAGAGCTTATACTGAAGCCTGAAATAGATGCAAAAGAAACAATCAGTGCTTCCAAAAGAGTTCAAAAAGCAAAAAGCAGGAAACTAGCAGCCTGTCCAAACGGCAGCCGAGCCTTTTGGTCTCTCGCCAAAGCAATTGGCCATAACTTCTGTCCAACACTATTCTCACCCTTATCATACCGAGATGGTTCTAATGCATCATCAAAGAAAAAGCCAATCTTCTGGCTTCACACTTTGCTTCCAATGCATGCATTACTGACAATGATAAATGTTCCTCAACCATTCCAGACACCCAACATACAATGCCCCCATATCCATTTGTCAGGATGAGATCAAAAAATACTATTCAAATTAGACACAAAAAAAAAAGTCTCTTGGTCCTGATGGCATTCCCCCAATTGTCCTGAAGGGTGACAAGTCACTGCCATCCAACTACCGCCCTATCTCGCTTACCTCAGTCCTGTCTAAAATAATGGAAAAAATCATTAATTCCCAACTCCTGCACTACCTTGAAGACACCCACTTAATAAACGACTGCCAGTATGGATTCCATTGCTGCCAATCAACAGGAGATCTGCTTACATAGGTCACCCATCTCTGGACAAATGCCATGGAGAAGTTTGGCGAATCTCAAGTGGTTGCACAATATCTCCAAAGCCTTTGACCAGGTCTGACACAAAGGCTTACTAAGCAAACTACCATTTTGATCTGACCCAGGACTTCTGTAGTTGGATTGCCAGCTTTCAGTCTGGACGCACGCTGTGTGTGTGTAATGTTGGATGGTTCCCTATCCTCTCACCATTCAATTAATGTTGGGTTCCACAAGGTTCTGTCCTCTCACTAACCCTCTTCCTACTATATATCAACGACATACTTGAGTTGATCCCTCCAACCCAATACACAGTTTTGCAGACGACAGCACACTATACTCCTCGCTTTCATTTGATAAACCTTACCTTATGGAACTCACTTCAACCTACAGAACATCAACCACCATCACCACCCTCAATTCTGATCTCCAAGTCATCCTACAATGGGGTTCGGACAACCTCATCAATTTCAGTGCTAATAAAACTCGGTTCTGTCCTATTTCCCCATAAAAAAAAAGAACAATTTTTTCCCAGTATCCTTTTTTGATGATTTTCCCAAATTTCCAGACAATTTGAGATCTCTCTTCTTGGAATTACCTCACATCAAACCTCTCCTCGCATAAACACATCGCAATCACTGCATCCTCAGCTTCAAAAAAATTAGGATTTCTCTTTTGCTCAACACGTTACTTCACCCCTGAACAGCTGATAATATTATACAAATCACAAATCCGTCCAGCTATTGAATACTGCTCCCACATATGGGTTGCATTCCCTAAAAGCTCTCTCTTAAAATGCTTGACTCAATACAGAGGAGAGCAATTAGACTTATTAATTACCCATCCCTTAACAACTCTCTCAACCTCACTTTCGCACAGATGTTTGGTTTCTGCAGTATGTATATTCTACAAATATTTCCATGGGAAATGCTCATTTAATATGACATCGATAATTCCTCCACTCAGTACTATGCTCGTTGGAACATGTGCAGCTGCTGCTCAAATCCCTTCACAGTACACCTAGAAAAAGACAGAACAATCCATATTTACGAATTTAGGGGACACAAAACGCACGTGTTGAAATGATTATTTTACTTATTATTAATAAAATAATACTTCACTCCTGTATTCAGGTCATCATCAGAAAGATGCATGTGTTTAGGAAACCAAGCTACATGATCATGCACTCGATAAAGGTAAATTAAATATATGCTGTTAATTGATCTTTTTCTTAGCCTGACCTCTAGTGATAAGAAGAATTAATAAATAAAATAAACAAAAAAAAATAATAATAAACTCTGCTAAAGTCCTTCTGTACCAAGATTCTTCTGGATTTGTACAGTTCAGATTGTTATGCTACGATTTTCCTCTGGACTTGCACAGTTCAAGTCTATTGAGTGTTAAGGGAGAAAAAAAAACACTTCTCCAAGTCTTCTTGTATTAAGATTTTTCTTTGGAGGTGTGGAGATCTTGTTCTGGTTGCTATAAAGGTTGCAAATGGGTCCTCCACATTCTTGGAATGGTTAGACCATTTTTGTTCAGATTTGGATTATGTTTGAGCATTTCACATGCTTCTTTAAATTTAATCTCGAAACAGGTTTTGGTGCGGTGTAGGGACTTGGTACCTTTCCAATCAATTCTGTGGTATGTTTGAAGTGATGGTCTGAAAGGCCAGTTTTTCCAAAATGGAGGTATTTAATGTGTCGTTTGTGTTTGTCCTTCCTAATTGGGATGGTGTGCCCTGTTTCCCCTATGTATGGTAGGTTACACGTGCATTGTCTTTTATAAACTCCTGGGTGGGCTAGGTGTGGAAGAGGATCTTTGGAAGAACTGAGTGGGTATCTTAATTTTGTCGGGGGTTTAAAGGTGGTTTTGATGTTGTATTTGTGTAGTGTTTTGTCTATTTTTTCGGAAATGCCTCTAACATAAAGTATGGCAATAGCATTCTTGAAATCTTTTTTGTTTTTAGTGGTATCTCTCTGGAGGATCTTGTGAATAGTTTTTTTTTACTGTATCCATTTTTTATAGATGTATGGTTGATGATCTCGTATTCCTGGTTTAGAGCTTGTTCATTTGAACAAATAGTTTGAGCTCTGGGTTTAAGGGTGCTTATGACCCCTAGTTTTTGTTGGGTGGTGGTAAGAATTTTTGTGTATGTACTGGCCTGTGTGTGTAGGTTTACGGTAGACTGAGAAGGAGAGACAGCCTGAGGGAAGACGTGACGAGTGTGTCTAGCAACGGAAGAGAGTTGTGTTTTTTCAATTTCAATGGTGAATTGGATACGTTTGTGTTGTTTGATCAGGTGGCTAAGGAATGTATTTCGTGTGCCAAAATTGTTTTGGCACACGAAATATCTGGAGCGGAGTACGTGGGCAAAGAGGGCCATGATGTAGTGTGGAAATATGTTCTATAGGAGCAAGATAGTATCATTGATTGGGACATTGGTGAAAAGGGAAGTTATGTCAAAGCTGACTAATAAATCTTGGTCGTTGAGTGTAATGTTTTTAATTTTGTTTATGAAATGTGTATTTTTTTATGTAGGAAGGGGAATGACCTACAAATTCCTTGAGTGTTGCTGCTAAGTTTTTGGCTAAGTGGTAATTTGGGCTGTCGATTCCTTCAACAATCAGACGTAGTGGTATGTCTGTTTTGTGTATTTTTGACAGGAAATAAATTCTAGGCGCACGGGCATAATGAGGTATTAGTTTTTTAGTTGTTTCTTCTGGCCATGTGTTAATGGATTTAATTAATTCAGTTGTTTTCTTTTTAATGCCTTTCATGGGATTGTAGATTACTATTTGGTAGGTGTTGTGGTCCGATACCAAATGGTTCATTTTTTCTATGTAAGTTGTCCGATCTAAAACAACAGTGGCATTCCCTTTATCTGCTTTTGTGATTATGATGTCCTGGTTATTTTTTAGGGATTTGAGGTGCAGTTTTTCCATTTTGTTTAGGTTACTGCTTAGTTTTTTGTTTGAATTTAGTGTAGATGTTTCCATACGTATTTTGTTAGCTAGAACAAAACACATGTGTTGAAATGATTATTTTACTTATTATTAATAAAATTAACATTTGACGTTTCGACACCTATATTGAGGTCATCATCAGAAAGATAAATGTGTAAAACCAAGCTACATATGCTTTCACTCTATACAGGTAAATTAAATTTATGCTGTTAATTGATCTTTTTCTTAACCTGACCTCTAGTGATAATAAAAAAAAGAAAAGAAAAATTAATAAATAAAATAAACAAAAAACTTGAGTGTTTTTCACCAAG
The DNA here is from genome assembly GCF_054136105.1 of Typopeltis vanoorti. Lineage (NCBI taxonomy): Eukaryota > Metazoa > Arthropoda > Arachnida > Uropygi > Thelyphonidae > Typopeltis > Typopeltis vanoorti. Next base: position 79,994,835 of record NC_143563.1, on the reverse strand, counting down.
ACTTGGTGAAAAACACTTCAAGTCTTCTTGTATTGATATTTTTCTTTGGCTTGTTCTGGTTGCTATGATGGTTGCTAATGGGTTCTTCACATTCTTGTAATGGTTAGACGTATAGATCTATTCACAAGATTCCTCATGGAAGGATCTTCCGAAAAAATAGACAGATCACTACACAAATACAACATCAAAACCACCTTTAAACCCCCGACAAAATTAAGACACCTACTCCGTTCTTTCAAAAGATCCTCTTTTACACCTAGCCCACCCAGGGGTTTACAAAATACAATGCACATATAACCTAGTATACATAGGGGAAACAGGGCGAATCATCTTCGTTAGGAAGGACGAACACCAACAACGCATTAAATGCCTTCATTTTGGAAAAACCGGCCTCTCAGACCACGTACTCCACACATACCACAGAATTGATTGAAAAGGTACCAAGTCCCTACACCGCATCAAAACCTGGTTCGAGAGGAAATTTAAAGAAGTGTGAAATGCTCAAACATAATCCAAATCTGAACAAAAATTATTGTCTAACCATTCCGAGAATGTGGAGGACCCATTTGCAACCTTTATAGCAACCAGAACAAGCCAAAGAAAAATCTCAATACAAGAAGACTTGGTGAAGTGTTTTTTATTTATTTATTTTTTTTTTTTCTCCTTAACATTCAATAGCAACTTGAACTGTTCCAGTCCAGAAGAAAATCGGAGTGTAACAATCTGAACTGTACAAATCCAGAAAAATCTTAGTACAGGAGGACTTTAGCAGAGTTTATTGTAGTTTTATGTTTATTTTATTTATTAATGTTTCTTACCACTAGAGGTCAGGCTAAGAAAAAGATCAATTAACACCGTATATTTAATTTACCTTTATAGAGTGCAAGAACATGTTGCTTGGTTTCCTATACACATGTAACTTTCTGTATATGAGAATGGGAATTAACATGTATATGAGAATGGGGAACTGGACAATGAGACTTATTTGTGCCTATGGTCCCACAGAAAGTTCTACTAAGGTAGAAGTGGGGGAATTTTTTGAGTCTTTAGAAAAAGCAACTGACACAATGAAAAATGAAAAGTTGGTCCTTGTTGGGGATCTAAATAGCAGAGTAGGAAATGATTGTGAGACATACAAAAATATTTTGGGAAAATTTGGAGAAAAGAGCAAAGCTAATAATAATGGCAAATATCTGTTGGATTTCTGCTCAGGACATGGACTGATTATTACTGACACCATGTTCCAACATAAAAATGTGCACAAATTCACATGGAGAGAAGAGGCTAGGAATAAGAAAAGTCTCATTGACTATGTTATTGTTGATAGTGATGTTTTCTCCCGGGTGCAGGACACCAGAGTGTACAGAGGATTTGAAATTTGAAGTGATCACTATTTAGTCTTGAGTAGGATAAAATCGAATTTCATATTGAAAAGAATAACATGTTAGAAAGTTTTAAAGCGAATAAAAGTTGAGCAGCTCTCAGATGTGAGCTGTAGACTAAAATACACAAAGATTATTGAAGAAAAAATGAAAGAGTTTGAGAACAGGAATCAAACCTTGGAGATTCAGTGGCAAACTCGGAAGAAAACATTGATTGATTCTGCCAGAGAGGCATGTGGTGAGGTTGTCTGTAAGGATAAAAAAATCAGAACTCCCTGGTGGACACAGGAAGTTAAAGAGGCAGTGAAGGAAAAGAAGAAAGCATACCAAAAGTTCCTCTCAAATAAGTCAGCTTGTGCTCTTAGAGAATGTAGAGACAAATGCAAGAATGCTAAACACTGTATAAAATTAGCTAAACAAAAGTCATGGGAGGACTTTGGCAAGAATATAGAAAATAAATATCAAGAAGGTGGCAAAATATTCTGGAGGTTGTTGAAGAAGCTTAAGAATTGAGGAAAGACTGCTATAAAAGGAATTAGAGATGATAAAGGTGACATGAAAACAGGAGAAAAAGATATCCTTGAAGTATGGAGTAATTACTTTGAAAAACTGCTAAATAAAACAAGCAGTGATGACAGCACAGTGATAAAAAACACTGACCAGGCATGCAGTCAGGAATAATTTCCTGAATAGAAATATTCAGGAATCAGGAATAGAAAAAGCCATCAAAGGCTTGAAATGTGGAAAGGCAGCAGGAGTAGATGATATTCGACCAGAAATGCTGAAGTATGGTGGTATAAGAGTCTTACAGTGGCTGCACTGCATAGTTCAGAAGGCCTGGACAGAGGGACGAATTCCCGATGATTGGAGTAGAGCTCTCATAGTACCCATATATAAAAAGGGAAATAAAACTGCATGTGATAATTACAGAGGTATTTCCCTACTGAGTGTTCCTGGCAAGATCTATGCAAGTATACTTGAGAAATGGTTGAGAAGAATTGTGGAAGAAAAGCTTGGTGAAGAACAAGCTGGATTCAGGCCAAATAGAGGCTGTCAGGATCAGATCTTCACTTTACGACAGATAGTCGAGAAAGCATGGGAATATAACAAAGATATGTATTTAAGTTTTGTCGATCTGGAAAAGGCATATGACAAGGTGCCAAGAGAGAAGCTATTCAATACACTGCAGTTATATGGTGTCAATGGGGCATTATATCAAGCAATACTTAGTCTTTATTTGAGTTGTAAGTCAGCAGTTAGAATTGAAGGAAGTACAGGAAGATGGTTTAATGTTAAATCTGGTGTGAAACAAGGATGTACATTATCCCCTCTGTTATTCATTATCTATATGGATCACATTATGAAGGAAAGTGGTATTAAACATGATGTCAAAATTGGAGATGTTAATGTCAGCTCTTTGCTTTATGCGGATGATGTTATACTTCTAAATAAATCTGCTACAAGTCTGCAAGATTCTCTGACTAAATTGAATAGCTGTTGTAATAGATATGGTATGAAGGTTAGCAATAAAAAGACAAAGACAATGAAAATAGGCAGAATCATTGAAAATGTCAACTGTGTTGTGAATGGAGAACCTGTGGAACAAGTAAAACCTTTCAGCTATTTAGGCACGATTTTTAGTGAAGATGGTAAATTAAATATAGAAATAGACAACAGAATCAGCAAAGCTGGTATGGTAGGAAGTCAATTGAAGAAATTCATATGGAATAAGAGAGAAATTAGTCGGAACACTAAATTAGCTGTATACAAGACAGTGTTCAAACCAGTTTTAACTTATGGATCTGAGAGCTGGGTCAGAAGTAAAACACTTGACCAAAGACTAGAGACCACAGATATGAGAGTCCTGAGAAAGATTATAGGTGTGAACAGATGGCATCAATGGCAATATCATATTAAAAACGAGGATATTAGGAAAGAACTTGACATTGTCAGCATCCAGGAATGCGTTAGCAGAGCTAATCTCAGGTGGTATGGTCACTTAAACAGAATGGGCAAGGAAAGATTAGCAAAACAAGTGTTCTCTGTCAGGTTGGCAGCAAAACGACCCAGAGGAAGACCAAGATATAGGTGGATTGATACAGTACAAAGTGCTTTAGACGATAGAAATATAAGATCTGATAATGTTGGAGTGTTGACAAATAACAGACTGATTTGGAGGAAAATTGTAGATAGGAAATTAATAATGATGTAATTTCTTTTCATGTAGTACTATCATATCCTGTGCACCCCTTGAGGGTACTTGGCAGGAATTTGATGATGATGCATCTTTCTGATGATGACCTCAATACAGGGGTCGAAACGTCAATTAAGTAAAATAATCATTTCAACATGTGTGTTTTGTGTCCCTATATTCGTAAATATGAATGCTGATCACCGTGTAACCTTAAAAGAAAGAGTCCTTATAATCCATTGAGATTTGACCCTCAAGCAGTGCATCCTCTACGGTAAGCTAAAGATACGTGTTTCCTTGTTAATTAATCGAAACGATGTAGAGACAGCAACTTAATACCCAACTGCATTAAACTAAAGAAGAAGTTTACAACAGCTAAAGTGCTCCATATCTATTCTCCTGTTGGAAAAAGTGTTGTTAACGGAACAGATCCATAAGGCATGAAGAAACTTAGAATCTACCCAAGCCAAAGTTTTACAACTATAATTAGAGCTATCCAGCTACGTTAATCCAGAAATTTGGGATTTTTAGACAGGATCACAGACGACTTGGCAAAGCACCTATTACTCAAAAACAAGGAAAAATTAATAATGAAGTTTCCTGCACTAAAACAACATGAAAGCGCAAGACAATATCAGGAAGCCATAACCAAAGGAACAGCCAATCACAAACCGACATCACAAGGAGCAACCAATCACCCACAAACCAAGTTAGGAGCAACCAACTACCATCGGATCACGGCCTGGTTATCAACAAATCAAACTACAATCATACCCAAGGCGAACTCTCGCTGCTGGAGAAAGGTCTAAACTACGGCATTGCGCCGAGGTCAGTAAACAAACTTAATATCATTTATCATATTGAGAGAGGTCTAAGATCCCTCCCCACCAATCTAGCTGACAAAATACATATGAAACATCTTGTATACTAAATTCAAACAAAAAACTAAGCAGCAACCTAAACAAAACGGAAAAACTGGCCCTCAAATCCATAAAAAAAGTAACCAAGACATTATAATCACAAAAACAGATAAAGGGAATGCCACTGTTGTTTTAGATTGGATAACTTACATAGAAAAAATTAACCATTTCGTATCGGACAACAACACCTATCAAATGGTAATCCCACGAACGGCATCAAAAAGAAAACAACTGAATTAATTAAATCCGTTAACACATGGCCAGAAGAAACAACTCAAAAACTAATACCTCATTATGCCCATCCGTCCAGAATTTATGGCCTGTCAAAAATACACAAAACAGACACACCACTATGTCTGATTGTTAAAGGAATCGACAGCCCAAATTACCACTTAGCCAAAAACTTAGCAGCAACACTCAAGGAATCTGTAGGTCATTCCCCTTCCTACATAAAAAATACACAACATTTCATAAACAAAATTAAAAACATTACACTCAATGACCAAGATTTATTAGTCAGCTTTGACATAACTCCCCTTTTCACCAATGTCCCAATCAATGATACTATCTTGCTCCTACAGAACATATTTCCACACAACATCACGGCCCTCTTTTCCCACGTACTCCGGTCCAAATATTTTGTGTGACAAAACAATTTTTACCTTCAAAAAGAGGATACAGTCATGGGCTCACCACTTTCCACCCCAATAGCTAACTTTTATATGGAAGACTTTGAGCAACGAGCTCTAAAGTCCAAAATTTGTCTCTGATACATTGATGATATTTTTGCCATTTTTCCCCACGTCTGCGAAGCACTAAAGACATTCCTTAGCCACCAGATCAAACAACACAAACATATCCAATTCACCATTGAAATTGAAAAAAACAACTCCCTTCCGTTGCTAGACACACTCGTCACGTCTTCCCTCAGGCTGTCTCTCCTTCTCAGTCTACTGCAAACCTACACACACACAGGCCAGTACATACACAAAAATTCTTACTGCCACCCAACACAAAAAACTAGCGGTCAGAAGCACCCTTAAACACAGATCTCACACTATTTGTTCAAATGAATGAGCTCTAAATTAGGAATACTTGGATCGTCAACTATAAATTTATAAAAGATGGATACAGTAAAAAAACTATGCACAAGATCGTCCACAGAGATACCAGTAAAAACAAAAAAGATTTCAAGAATGCTATTGCCATACCATATGTTAGAGGCATTTTCGAAAAAATAGACTGAACACTACACAAATACAACATCAAAACTACCTTTAAACCTCCGACAAAATTAAGACACCTACTCAGTTCTTTTAAAGATTTTCTTCCATACCTAGCCCACCCAGGGGTTTGCAAAATACAATGCACATATAACCTACCATTAAATACCTCCAGATAGAAGTCAGAGGGAGTCAAATCTGGGAAATAGGGTGGATGTTCCAACAGTTCTTTGTGCAGATCCCCTAATTTCCCCATTGCCAAAACACATTTGTGGGCAAGCGCATTGTCCTGATTAAAGATGATTTTTTTCTTCTGCAAACCAGGTCTTTTCTGACCAATTTTTTAGTCTAGTCGGTTAAAAGGCTGAATAATATTCCCCGGTTATTGTTTTACCCTTTTCGAGATAATTAATAAACAAAATGCCTTTAGCATCCTAAAACACCGATGCCATGACCTTTCCTGCTGATGGAACCGACTTTGTCTTCTTTTGCACTGAACAACCGGCTTCTGTCCACTATTTTGACTGCTGTTTGGATTCTGGTGTGTAATGGTGAATCCAAGTCTCATCCATAGTAATAAATCGACACACAAATTCAGTTTTATTCTTGTTGAAACGCTCCAAGCACTGTTCAGATATTTTCATGCGAGTGCATTTTTGATCTGCTATGAGCAAGCATGGCACCCATCTTGCGCAAAGCTTTTTCATTTGCATTTCTTCATGCAAAATATATCCTACACGTTCTTTTGAAATGCCTATAGTCTCAGCAATTTCACGCACTTTGACTCACCGGTTATCCAATACCATATTGTGTACTTGATCAATGATTTCTGGTGTTGTTACAATTTTTGGATGTCCTTCATGTGGATCATCTTCAAGGCTGGTATGGCCACGTTTAAACTTGTCAGACCATTTCTTACTTGTCGAAAACAAAGTAGAAGATTGCCCATAAACCTTTCTGAACTTTGAATCAATTTCTTTTGGCATTAAACCTTCTTTTATGAAGAATTTTATAACCAAATAATACTCAATTTTATCCATTTCAAGGGATACAGACAATACTTTTGCTTCAGACCGCTGTATAAAACAAACTACTTGATAGAATGACATGCAATTTCACATGGATGCTTATGACAGATGTACCAACTTAGAAAAAGAAATCGTGCAAATAGTGCTGCCATCTATGGTTGAGGCTGAGAACTTTTTAGACCGCCCTTGTATGTATGCAGACATCTTTGCACACTTTTGGTGGGTCCAAACCGGATGATAACAAAGTCAATTGTTCTCTACTCGTAATCATTTTCATTATAATGAAAATCATTACAAGAAGAGACCATTGGCATTCTAATTATAATTTAGTTTTTCTGTTCTTGTCTCATAATAACTAATAAGTGTTCTCATACCTATTATTAGTTTTTTGACTTCTGATACCAAATTTATTCAGTGGAACATTCCAAAATTCCACACATCCCAAAACTCGCATCTGTTCCTTCTACACAGCCTATGCATTGACTCGTTTGCCAAAATAGCCTTTCTTCTGAATTTATTTTTGTCCTACCGAGGTAATATACTTCGATATATTACCTCGGTATAATTTTCACTTTCTCTCTCTCTTCACTCTCACTTCTTCTAACAACCCTTTTGAAGTCATTGTCGTTAGTACCTACTACAATTATGATCTTGTTTACTTTCCTCTTCTGTTTTTCATTTGCATATACAGTCATTCCCTGACTTACGTGAATCCTGAGTCACGCGGTTTCTTATATGTACGTATTCCTGTCCCACTTCACGCCTCACCACTAGTCGTATCTTTCAGGTGCCAGCCGCATTCGCCAGTGTCGCACATGCTGTGAACAGGCACTGACGTGTTTCGCGTGGTCTCCGTTCATACACGATTTTTATAGTCACAAACCTTGCGATTGTTTAATGTTATGTTCTTGATAAAAATTTTATCACATAAAAAATAATAATGACATCCAAAAGAAGCAAGTCCGATTCTTCTAGCAAGAAAAGAAAAACATTGACTTTGGAAACAAAACTCAACATTATTAAGGGTTTTGAAGGCGGAATGAAAATTTGTGAGCTAGCAAAGAAGTTCGATCTACAGGAATCCACAGTAAGAACAATCATAAAAGAAAGGTTTACAGATTTTGGAGGACATAGATTCTAATGAGGAACGAATTGTAGCCACAAGGCAAGGAATAAAAAATCATTAGCTTGCTATGAAGAAATTTTGCGTGACAAAAAAAAGACATTATGCCGTCAGACGAATCTATTAGATTTTATGAAACCATCGACATCGAAATAACTTTCTTTTTTTTATGTACGAAAAACTACAATTATGATTATATTTCTTAAAAAATATAGGTGTTTTTGTAAACCTTTGGTTCCAATTGTATGTTTGTATATATAAATTACATGCAAAATTATGCCCTGAGTTACACGAATTCGACTTACGCGCTTTTTTGTTGGTCCCACCTACCACGTAACTTTGGGGTTTTACTGTATTATGTTTTTAATTTTTTCTCCTGGAAAACTTCAAGTTATAGCCTGCTCATCAGCTACATGTTTTATTATAGAGTCACTTACTTGATTTTCATTACTTACTAACTTACCTGATTCAGTGCTATTTTGGAGGTTAATTCATTTTCAGTAACCTCCTCAATATCTTCAATATCCTCAGTGGAGCAAGCCTTCTTATTCTCAACTTCGCTGCTCTTTCTATTGTTACATTTCTTGTGTATTTTTGGCACCATTTAAAACTATTTAATATCGTAATAAGGCACTAAATACATTTAAACAAATGTATTTAGTGCCTTAACATTTAAACAAATGTACATTTAAATACATTAATGTAATATAAAACCCTAATTTTCTAAGGGAAAAATTGTCAGGGCTATGTAACCCTAACAATGTAACCTCGAACCCAACTTACCATTTAGTTATGATTTACAATCTCATTATTGTTTCTACATGTAGCAATTATATTCAACATGGTGGATGCCAGTTTTGGTACTAGCTGTAATCATACCCCATTTAAAGACTACATTATTCGTAACCTACTTGAAGATTTTATAGCTTGCTGCACATGCAATATGTACATGTCCCATTGTTTAAAAATGTGGCAGGTGTGAGACAAGAAGGTGTATGTGTGTGAAATGCAGGCAGTGGGATGTGCTTAGGAGATACGAGTGTCTTGATCTCATGATTTAGCAGGGGCAGAGATTGCGTTTTTGAAACAAGTGATTTTCACTTTGTGGATGCCAGTAGTGTGTTGGAGGAAATGTTAAAGACCTACGTATAGATTTAGTCTTGGATAGTTGAGTGGGTGCTGATGGTTTGTCTGATGGCCATGATTTTGTGTGTGAATGGCATTTGAAAGCAGAATGTGTGGAGAGAGAACTGCTGAGAAAGTAGATGGAAGGAATGAATGAAGATCTTGGGAGGATGGAGAAATTGGCTAGTGTGAGGAATGAGAGCAGGTGTAAGAGAACAGCATTAGAGAGCAAGGGAGAGAGAGAATGGGAGAGATAGTGGAAGAGAGAATATTGTAGAAAGACAAGAGAGTGCAGAAGCAAGGGATAGAGTGATGAGAGGAAGAAGGGGGAGAAACAGGAGAGATTGGAAGCTATAAGAGCCAGAAATGTCAGTGAGAGAAGGATGAATGAATCTGTTCAGTGTGTCATGAATAGGGATTCGGTGTATGCTAAGTACTCTACTTGCCTCTACTACTCAGTAGAGGCAAGCACTCTACTGAGTAGTAGAGTGCTTGCCTCTTGGAATGATAAGTTGTTTGGCAATGACAACAAAGAGGGCGAAACTGTAGAGAAGATGATAGTAATAGTTGGGATGAATGACCTGAGAAGTAGTGTGAATAGTGTATCATGAGATTTGAGGTTGATGTTAGACATAGTGCAGCCAAAATGTGTCCAAAGAAAGATAGTGAGCGTGTTTCCCTGGTAAGATATCACTACTCTTCTTCTTTACAGAGTAAAGAAGAAGAGTAGTGATGACAAATGAGATGATAATGAGAATGTCCAGGAAAAGGATTCTGGAATATCTGGATACATGGAGTACGTTTGAGGATAGAAAGGCGCTTCATAGAGGATCCCAGGCATCTGGAGAGACTTGTTTTCTGAGCAAGTGAGTGTGTCTGGACAGGGAAACTAAACTGCAAAAGTGGAATGTTTCAGAGATGGCCTCGTGTGGAATAGTGGCTTAAGAACTGAGGGGGGTGTACACTATATTACAGAGCAAAGTGTGTATGAAGGGAGTAATAATGAATGTAAGAATTCTGGCAATACACTGGTTATTTTGTATACAAATACTACAAGCATTAGGTTAGGAATAAAAGAAATGAGTTTGTGGCATTGATTGACTCAATCTCTCTAGAGGTTGTTGAATCGGTACAACTTAGTTAACTGAGGATGGTATTCTAGCAGGGATAGAAATCGAAGGGTATAGCATATTTCAGCAGGATAGGGAAGGTAAATGTATTGGTGGAGTGTTACTCGTGAAAATAGATGAATTATGTGCTCTCAGGGTGGAGATTTTCATTGGAAATAACACAAATGGCTTTAAGAGTATATGGTGTGAGATACATGTTTATAGGATAAGATATTTAATGGGATGTTACTACAGACCATGGAATATAGATGGTGATGAGCAGTAAATAATTACGAAAATTAGTTTGCCACTTTTGTTTTAGTAATTTGGTTACCTTTACAATAGAGTAGCAAGAGCAACAGATGAAGTTAAGACATATGCTGTCATTTTTTTTTTTTTGATTTTTCTAAGGCACATTACAAGTTGATTTTTAAGTTGCATCATGTGGGTTTGGATATCAGGTTAAAGGAATTGATTGGTGAATGGCTCTCTGATAGATATCAGAGAGTTGTATATGGGGGAGCAGTATCAGTCAGTACCAAGGTTACAAGTGGAGTTCCATATGGTTCATTCCTGGCACCATTGGTGTTCAATCTTTATGTCGATGATATTGTTATATCATCGACATAAAGGGAGATCTTTAGTTGTTTGCAGATGATATGAAACTTGGGAAGGTTATTAGTAATAGTATTGATGATTTGGCTCTTGAAGAGGATTTGCCCACCCTACCATTTATTGCATAAGCTGGTAGGGTGGGAAAATCATGAGGATGTCAGTTTAATGCAACTAAATGTAAGTTTTTAAAATTTGGGATCAGTGGAATAGTAACCATGGAAGTACTGTAGAGAGACACAGAGCTGAAACATTGCATCCGTGAGTTAGAGGATGAAGTATTTATTAGACACACTTATTCATAAGAATATACTGATTTTTTTTACTCTGAATATGTCATTATGTGTAAATGCCACTGTGTGGCATCTGGCACTTGGCTCAACTCTGTAAATTGGATTATCATTCTTTGTTCTAACTTCACCTTATGATTATACTGATGCATTGATGATGACTAGTTAACTAGTTTCTGGTCGAAATATTTGTAGCAATTAAATTACTATATTCTTTTGAATATATGTGCCTAATAAATGTTTTAAGGCATAAGTTTCATTAAAAATTTGTCTAATTATCTTTCACGGGGAAGAAATGACCAAAAAGACAGGTAAACTTAGCAAATTTTATTCAACAAGGGTATCCTTTTTAAAACACTGCTGCAACTCAGAGATAATTCCTAAATTTGCCAAATTCAAAGAAACCATAAACTTGTCGCTTAGTCATCTCATTTATGTCAATGCTAGCTATGCACTCTAATGCAATCAACTATAAAGACCAGGCAAGGAGGGTGACTTGGTTGGTGAGAGTAGCTAAAGAGAGGTATGAACAGCAGTTAGCTAATGAATCCAAAAAGAATCCTAGGGAGTTCTTTCGATATGTAGCCAGCAAAAGAAAGAATGATTATGGAAGGATGACATTGATTGGAGGAAATGGTATAAAGACAGCTGTTGCAGAATGTGTTGTGGAGATACTTAATGAGCAGTTCATAAAGATCTTTCAATCTTGTGAATGTGACTTCATGGAGAGATTAAGAGCAGTTGATGATGGGGAGGAGAGAATGACTGTAAGTGAGCAAGAGGTGTTTGGGGAGTTGAGTAAACTAGATGTAAATAAGGCTGTGGGACTTGATAATATATCACCACGTATTCTGAAGGAGTGTGCCAGAGAGTTGACACCTGCCTTGACATATTTTTTTAATACGAGTCTTGCACTTGGTCAAGTTCCTAAAGAGTGGAAGGAGGGCAAGATTGTGCCACTTCATAAAGGAGGTGATCGAACTCAAGCATCAAACTATAGGCCTATCTGTGTGTCAGGTGTTGTGGTTAAGTTGTTGGAGAAGCTTGTGAGAACTAGGATCCAGAGTTGGGTTGACAACAATGGTATAATCTTTGATGGACAGCATGGATTTGCTAAAGGGAGGTCATGTTTTAGTAATCTACTTACTTATTACAATAAAGTGACTGCTTCCTTGGACAGAGGAGAAGGATACACAGTAATATACTTGGATTTCGCAAAGGCTTTTGATAGAGTACCTCATGATAAGTTGACAGTCAAACTAGAGCAGATGGGGTTGGATATTAGATTAGTGCATTGGATTGGAGACTGGCTATCTGATAGGAACAAGTTGTGTATGGGGGTGCAATATCCAGGAAAAGGAAAGTCACTAGTGGAGTGCCTCAGGGGTCTGTTTTAGGGCCATTACTATTTAACTTATATATTAATGATATTGGTGAAGATTTGGATGGAGATATTCAGTTGTTTGCAGATGATGCAAAGTTGGGACGAACCATAAAGAGTAGTGAAGATGTTGTGGCCTTGCAAGAAGACTTGAATAAATTGAGTGATTGGGCAAGCAAATGGGGATGTGAGTTCAATGTTGCAAAATGTAAAGTTTTAAAATTTGGAAAACAAAGATGGGATGCAGAATTTATGCTTGGTGAGAATATATTGTTGGAAGTAGAGGAAATAAGAGATCTGGGGGTGATAGTGGATAAGGATCTAAAATTTAGGGGACACATCGCCAAAATTGTGAAGACAACACAAAGACTTCTGGGAATGATGCGGAGGACACTGACATGTAGAAGTAGGGAGATACTGGTTCCAATGTATAAGGCTTTGATTAGGCCACACTTGGACTATTGTGCCCAGATTTGGTCACCGGGTTTTCAGAAGGATGAAGAGATGTTGGAAAGGGTCCAAAGGCGACTGACTAAGGTAGTTTCTGACCTCTGGAATGTTGAGTATGAGGAAAGATTGAAAAGATGTAATTTGCAGAGTCTCGTGGAGAGAAGGAAGAGGGGAGATATGATAGAGACCTACAAGTTGGTAAGGGGTTGTTATAGGATCAATGGTGGAGAAGTTCTACAGAGAATAGTGGGAGATCAGGGGAGAACCAGAGGTCATCCCTGGAAACTGTATAAGGAGGGTGTGAGTAAGGGAGTGAGAGGGAGGTTTTTTTCGTGCAGAGTTGTGAGTGATTGGAATGCCTTGCCTGAGAGCGTGGTGTCTGCAAGTAGTTTGAATGTGTTTAAGACACGGTATGATGAGATGTGTGTGTAAGATAAAAGGACCTCCTAGATGAGTCTTTGACTCCATGAGGTCTTGTTTAATAATAATAATAATAATAAGCTGCCAAACATGATTTCACCCTGAATATTCACGACATCTCTTCTTTTCAAGAAGCAATATCAGCTATCTTAACCACTAATCTTTTCTCCTTGGTTTTAGATTATCTAACCCAGGGGTGGGCAATCTTTTTAAGCGTTCTTTGTCTTTTTTGTCTAGAATGCTCCTTGCTCAGTTCATGAGAAATTAATTCTCTTTTTTCTTGCTCACTTTTATTGCTTTCTTCATCATCATCAAATTCCTGCCATGTACCCTCAAGGGATGTACAGGATATGATAGAACTACATGAAAAAATTACATCATTACTAACTTCCTATCTACAATTTTCCTCCAAATCAGTCTGTTACTTGTCAACACTCCAACATTATCAGATCTTATATTTCTATCGTCTAAAGCACTTTGTACTGTATCAATCCACCTATATCTTGGTCTTCCTCTGGGTCGTTTTGCTGCCAACCTGACAGAAAACACTTGTTTTGCTAATCTTTTCTCGCCCATTCTGTTTAAGTGACCATACCACCTGAGATTAGTTCTGCTAACGCATTCCTGGATGCTGACAATGTCAAGTTCTTTCCTAATATCCTCGTTTTTAATATGATATTGCCATTGATGCCATCTGTTCACACCTATAATTTTTCTCAGGACTCTCATATCTGCAGTCTCTAGTCTTTGGTCAAGTGTTTTACTTCTGACCCAGCTCTCAGTTCCATAAGTTAAAACTGGTTTGAACACTGTCTTGTATACAGCTAATTTAGTGTCCCGACTAATTTCTCTCTTATTCCATATGAATTTATTCAATTGACTTCCCGCCATACCAGCTTTGCTGATTCTGTTGTCTCTTTCTATATTTAATTTACCATCTTCAGTAAAATGGCTGCAATAGCATTGATAATTACAGTAATTATTGAAGATTACAGCATTACATTTATTTGGATGTTGTAAAGACAAAACTTTATATTACTTATGTTTTTTAATTAGATGTGATGTGGAAGACTATTTTTCCAGTATATATATATATATATTTTTTTTTTTTTTTTTTAAATATTACAAGAGAGGAACAGCAGCCATTTGTTATAAATGAAAAACTGCAAAGTATACTTTCGATCTATCAAAACATCGATCTATCAATCGCAAAAGAAATGAAGAAATTATGAAAGAACTAAACCAGGAATCAGTAATAGAAAAAATAAAGAATAAACATAAATGGATGGAACATGTTGAAAAAATGAAAACAGAAGGATTACCAAAACAAGTATTAATTACAAACCATTAAGAAAAAGAAAACCAGGACATCCTCTAAAGAAATTCAGTGATGAGTGCTGAGACCAGAACAGGTTATTGTAGGCCTAAATCCATGACAAGTAAGATGATTATAATTATTAGTATTGCACTGGCACCTCCACGGAGTCCTAAGACTCATTGTCGAAGAACCAAACTGTCAACACACATCTTTTTATTCCTGTCCTTGAAACCATTAACAGACAAAGCACTCACAATTGACTCAGGCAACCTATTCCATTCATTCACCACTATCCAATGAAAAATCTAGTTCTCATGCTCTTGCTAACTACACTCCTACCCAACTTCCAGGGATGATCTTTTGTTCTGTCCCCCTCTCTCTAGCCAAGTGCTGAAACATTCCCCTGCACGTCCTATGAAGCCTTTAACTTAAATGTTTCTATCATATTCCCCATTTTCTGCCTATCAGCCAACTTTTACAATCCACAAATCCTCACAGGGAGCATCCACAGACCACTCACCAACTTGATCACTAGCCTCCAGATCTTCTTCACTATATCTTAATCCCCCCCCCCCCTCCAAGAAACCCAGATGACCAGACCTGAGCATAGCAGTCGTGATGTGGTTGTAAAGAGGAATGATAACTTCCATATCTCTGTTTGTTAGTGTATTATTCAATAATCAAGTAATCCTGTGAGCTATGTCCTCTAAACTTCAGCTCTCTATCTACTCCTACTACCCCAAAATCCCTGGCTTCATCAGTTTCTTGGAGTACATTTCCATCAATGTGATACACAGTGTATCCCAAAATGCATAACTTTACACTATTCCACATTAAATTGACATCCATTATGTTTTTGTTTGCCTATACTGTCAGTCTATTTAAATCATCTTGCAAGCTCTCTACATCATCTTGATTAACTGATACCCTACACAACTTTGCATTATCAACAAAAAACTGAATATCTCTCTTTATGTCATTTCCTATATCATTTATATACAAATTAAATAGTAGTGGCCCAAGCACAGAGTCCTACAATGCACCACTAGTTACCTGTCTTCTCCTGGATTTTGCTCCATTAGCCACTATTTATTCATATCCATCCCTATTTGTTGCAGCTCACTTAACAGAGTTCATTTGGTATCCTGTCAAACGACTATGCAAAATCCAGCAGTATTATCTTATAGCCATTCTCTTTATCGAATTCAACTGTTTCTCTATTATAAAAAGTTAGTAGATTACTAAGGCATGACCTACCCTTCACAAAGCTACTTGCCACATAAAGAAAAAAAAATTCTGGATTTCCTTTTGCTGTTTGGTTAATTTCTTTTCATAACCTGATTTTGCCTTCCTTACCATGCTGCTCACCTTTCTTGCCTGATCCTTCCATTATATATATGTATATATATATATATGTATCTATATATATATATATATATATATATATATATATAGGTTTATATAGCAAACATAGAATATCAACTGCATGGTCATCATTTAATAAGCTAGAAAAAATCTGCAAAAAATAATAAAATCTCAAATCCTCTAAAAATAAAATTATATAATGCAATTATAATACTCACTGTGCTATATGCTTCAGAAACTTGGACACTCAAGAAGACAGAGATACAAAAACTGAAGGCTTTCGAGATCAAATGTCTCAGAAAAATAAATAAAACAAAATGGACAGAAAAGAAAACAAATGACATAAGACAAGACCTAAAATATACAGACTCGTTAATAGAAAAGATTAAAAGAGGACAACTTCAATAGTATGGACATGTCGAGAGAATGCCATCAAAAGGGCTACCCAACCTTGCTCTGTATTTAAGATTAAAAGAAAAAAGAAAAAAAAGGAAGACCAAGAACTAAATGGATAACATCAATAAAGGTCAACTCTGGATTACAAACATACAGACAGCTCACCAGCCAAGCAAGAAACCGAGACTCCTGGACAGGGCTGTCGCCAGACTAGATCGATCCCTGAGGCAAACAATTAAATATCGCCCCTAGTGGATTATAAGAGAAAAATATAAGAAAATCTCCAATTGCTATTTTGTTTTTATTACAAGAGAAACATTGATGCAAAACGATTACATAATAATATTAATTAAATGTTTGCTCTACAGGGATATCGCACAATAAAACTGTTTATAAGTTCTTCTAAATTTTAATTATAAGCTATGTCTGCCTCTATCGTTATAGTTGCTAAACCAACCAATCTTTCTTGGATCATTGCTGTTCCCAAATAATTTTTAATCAGTTTAAGCTTGGAAAAACTTCTTTCCACACTTGCTACGCTAACAAGAATTGTTAGCATAGCGATGGACTTACTGCAATATGGCTAAACGAGTGCACTTATTAAGTCGCACCATGAGGCAGGTTGCCTCTGTGCTACACCCTGTCAATGGTACTGCTCCTGGAGGTTGTTGTTGTTGTGGAAGTTTTTGCACTTGGTTATACTATAAATTAAAGATGCAAAGAAATTATATCATCATCATCCTGCCATGTACCCTCAAGGGATGTACAGGATATGACAGTACTACATGAAAAAATTACATCATTACTAACTTCCTATCTACAATTTTCCTCCAAATCAGTCTGTTACTTGTCAAGACTCCAACATTATCAGATCTTATATTTCTATCATCTAAGGCACTTTGTACCGTATCAATCCACCTAAATCTTGGTCGTCCTCTGGGTCGTTTTCCTGCCAACCTGGCAGAAAACACTTGTTTTGCTAATCTTTCCTCTCCCATTCTATTTAAATGACCATACCACCTGAGATTAGTTCTGCTAACGCATTCCTGGATGCTGACAATGTCAAGTTCTTTCCTAATATCCTCATTTTTAATATGATATTGCCATTGATGCCATCTGTTCACACCTCTAATCTTTCTCAGGACTCATATCTGCGGTCTCTAGTCTTTGGTCAAGTGTTTTACTTCTGACCCAGCTCTCAGATCCATAAGTTAAAACTGGTTTGAACACTGTCTTGTATACAGCTAATTTAGTGTTCCGATAATTTCTCTCTTATTCCATATGAATTTATTCAATTGACTTCCCACCATACCAGCTTTGCTGATTCTGTTCTGTATTTCTATTTTTTAATTTACCATCTTCACTAAAAATCGTGCCTAAGTAGCTGAAATGTTTTACTTGTTCCACAGGTTCTCCATTCACAATACAGTTGACATTTTCAATGATTCTGCCTATTTTCATTGTCTTTTTATTGCTGACCTTCATACCATATCTATTGCAACAGCTATTCAATTTAGTCAGAGAATCTTGCAGACTTGTAGTGGATTTATTTAGAAGTATAACATCATCTGCATAAAGCAAAGAGCTGACATTAACATCTCCAATTTTGATATCATGTTTAATACCACTTTCCTTCATAATGTGATCCATATAGATAATGAATAACAGAGGGGATAATGTACATCCTTGTCTCACACCAGATTTAACATTAAACCATCTTTCTGTACTTCCTTCAATTCTAACTGCTGACTTACAACTCAAATAAAGACTAAGTATTGCTTGATATAATGCCCCATCGACACCATATAACTGCAGCGTATTGAATAGCTTCTCTCTTGGCACCTTGTCATATGCCTTTTCCAAATCGACAAAACTTAAATACATATCTTTGTTATATTCCCATGCTTTCTCGACTATTTGACGTAAAGTGAAGATCTGAACCTGACATCCTCTATTTGGCCTGAATCCAGCTTGTTCTTCACCAAGCTTTTCTTCCACAATTCTTCTCAACCGTTTCTCAAGTATACTTGCATAGATCTTGCCAGGAACACTCAGTAGGGAAATACCTCTGTAATTCTCACATGCAGTTTTATTTCCCTTTTTATATATGGGTACTATGAGAGCTCTACTCCAATCATCGGGAATTCGTCCCTCTGTCCAGCTTTCTGAACTATGCAGTGCAGCCACTGTGAGACTTTTATACCACCATACTTCAGCATTTCTGGTCGAATATCATCTACTCCTGCTGCCTTTCCACATTTCAAGCCTTTGATGGCTTTTTCTACTTCAAGTATGGATATGTATTCCTGACTGCATGCCTGGTCAGTGTTTTTTATCACTGTGCTGTCATCACTGCTTGTTTTATTTAGCAGTTTTTCAAAGTAATTACTCCATACTTCAAGGATATCTTTTTCTCCTGTTTTCATGTCACCTTTATCATCTCTAATTCCTTTTACAGCACTCTTTCCTCCATTCCTAAGTTTCTTCAACAACCTCCAGAATATTTTGCCACCTTCTTGATATTTATTTTCTATGTTCTTGCCAAAGTCCTCCCATGACTTTTGTTTAGTTAGTTTTACACACTGTTTAGCTTTCTTACATTTGTCTCTGTATTCTATAAGAGTAACAGCTGACTTATTTACCAGGAACTTTTGATATGATTTCTTCTTTTCCTTCACTGCCTCTTTAACTTCCTGTGTCCACCAGGGAGTTCTGATTTTTTTATCCTTGCACACAACCTCACCACATGCCTCTCTGGCAGAATCAATCAATGTTTTCTTCAGAGTTTGCCACTGAATCTCCAAAGTTTGTTTCCTGTTCTCAAACTCTTTCATTTTTTCTTCAATAATCTTTGTGTATTTTAGTCTACAGTTCACATCTGAGAGCTGCTCAACTTTTATTCGCTTTAAAACTTTCTTACATGTTATTCTTTTCAATATGAAATTCAATTTTATCCTGCTCAAGACTAAATAGTGATCACTTCCAATTTCAAATCCTCTGTACACTCTGGTGTCCTGCACCAGGGAGAAAACATCACTATCAACAATAACATAGTCAATGAGACTTTTCTTATTCCCAGCCTCTTCTCTCCATGTGAATTTGTGCACATTTTTATGTTGGAACATGGTGTTAGTAATAACCAGTCCATGTCCTGAGCAGAAATCCAACAGTTATTTGCCATTATTATTAGCTTTGCTCTTTTCTCCAAATTTTCCCAAAATATTTTTGTATGTCTCACAATCATTTCCTACTCTGCTATTTAGATCCCCAACAAGGACCAACTTTTCCTTTTTCATTATGTCAGTTGCTTTCTCTAAAGCATCAAAATATTCCTCCACTTCTACCTTAGTAGAACCTTCTGTGGGACCATAGGCACAAATAAGTCTCATTGTCCAGTTCCCCATTCTCATATTTGCCCACATTACTCTACTTGAGACTGACTGCCATTCAAGAAGATTATCCTCGTATTTTGTGTTGAATACTATGGCTACTCATTCTTTTCCTTGATTGTCATTGCCTGAATATAACATTTTGTATTTATTGCTCAGAAAGATCTCACCAGTTTTTGTCTTTTTTTTTTTGTTTCAGTCACACCTATTATGTCTATCTGGTACTTGTCTAATTCCTCAGCTATCTCCATTTCTTTGCCATTCAGGCTTCTTATGTTGATAGTACTGAGCTTTAACTCTGGTGATGTTGAGTTGAGGTTTGTTTTCAGATTTGTTCCAGTAGCTGCCTTTTCGCTGTTCACCCTGGTTCCCTGGCGAAAACAACGGGGGCCTTGTTTAACCAGGCGATGTCCCAGCCGGCATGAAATTTTGTCATGTTGTACCATCATTTTTTTATTTTGGTTTAACCAATAAGAATACAATTTGGTTGGCTAAATCCCAAATTGCCAGCCCATCCTCGTTCGTTCAGTATCAAAGTAGATACCCAACAGGGTGCACCACGAGAAGGTGAGGATTGGACATTAGGTCAGAAGCCCTGGTCGGTTCTCCGCATTCCTTTAAAGGTTATGTGGAGGTCTTCTCTCAGTTATACAGCTTTGACTCTTAAGCACCCCGAGAAATTATATTCTTGGTTTAATCCTTTATCCAAGTGTAAGCAAACAAAGTTTGTTCCTGAAGTAACTTCAGGACTGGACAACTCGTGTATAGAGGCTAATGATGTCACATCACCTGCCTTACTATCCCATAATGCAAAGCATTATGTGGACATGTATAGTGCTATGCATTATGGGAAGGGTCACTACCCAGACCAGTTTCAACCTTTATTGAAGTCTCATCGGTGGGAGCCAGACCAAGAAGTAATACCAAGGTTGAAGTAATGCAGACGTCATATTTCGCATAATTCCCATTCCCATAATGCATACCATTATACATCTCCTTACGGAGATGTGCTTTGCGTTATGGGATACTAAGGCAAGTGATATAAAGTCATTAGTCTCTATGAGTCCTGAAGTTACTTTGCAAACTTTGTTTGCTTGCATTTGGATAAGGATTAAACTTTAATTGATAAGATATTTTAGAAATAAAGTACATGTCACTGTATCTCAGCCTACATATTTCGCATAATTCCCATTCCCATAATGCATACCATTATTCATCTCCTTACGGAGATGTGCTTTGCATTATGGGATACTAAGGCAAGTGATATAAAGTCATTAGCCTCTATGAGTCCTGAAGTTACTTTGCAAACTTTGTTTGCTTACATTTGGATAAAGGATTAAATCAAGAATATAATTTCTTGGCATCTTTAATTGATGATATTTTAGAAATAAAGTACATGTCACTGTATCTCAGCCTACATAGATGCATATGATATCGCACAAATGAGCAAAACATTTTAGTAAGACATCACGTTTTAGTAATAGCAGCCTGGTTGGTCGAGTGGTTATACATCCTTGCTTTCCAACCTACAGACTGTATGTTCAAATACTGCCTTTGGCATGGATGTTTGTATTTGTCTCTAGGTGGGAAATGAATTTCATTACCCAGTGTGAGACCACTGCCCTTCTTATTGCAGACCTCAGGTAGCTTGAAAAAGTTTCATATTTGATCTCTAGAGCAGGGTTTCTAGACTGTCAAAAAATAAATAAAAAAAATACACAAGATAAATAAAATATTAAAAAAAATGATAATATTCATATTCAAGTAACTTTCATTTGCATGTGATTGGCATTTTAGCACTTATATGTAAACTATCTTGCTGATTATTGTTATTAACATTATTATTGTAAAAACAACAGTAACAAAAATGGCAAAGGAAATTGCAGAGAAAGGAATAACTGTTTTTAAGAAAATTTGTTTTTCCAACTGGAAATGGTATTTTTATGAAAGTGGCTTCACAAGAGTCATATTTATTTATACAGAGAACTTGAAAATGGGGGGGGGGTGAAACAGTGACATTGTTTGATGTCATGGCAGAAAATAGAAATCCAATTTTTGATCAGTATATGCATGCACATTCATACAGGCTTAGAGGGAACATTGAACAGAGGTAACAAAATGAAGTCAAAAAGAGAAGTACATCAGGAATATAGGGATGCAGAGAGTAAATAATTTGAGGCTGTCTGGTGTGAGATAGAGGCCATATATAGGCTAGAGCAGTGTTTCTCAACCTGTGGGCCGCGACGATTAGACAAGTGGTCCTTAGGCAGACTTAAATTAAATAAATAAATATATTATTATAATGAGCCTGTGTAGCTCAACGGACGTGGCGTTTGCACACCGCCGCGCTTGGCCGCACGAAGGAAGACTTGGTTTCGAGTCTAGTCGGCGACTATAGGAAATTTTTCTAAGACTTTTTTCGACCGGTTCCCAAGTTAGTTGATCTCTGGCACGGGCAAGCAGGTTTTTCCTCCCGGAAACTCGGGTTTTTCGTCCTGTAAACTCAAGAAAATCGACCGTAGAACCCACATTATTTTAGACATTAAATATATTGTGTTAGGGTTAGGGACCACGAGATGGCAGCACATTTGAGCCGTCTCTCTTCACTGCGTACCACTTAATTAGTGATAGCCTTGGGCCATCTGTCTCTGATTGGGTACCAGTGGAGATTGAACTGCCCACTCAGTCTCCAAAAGTTAGATAGAGCTAAATGGCCTCGCCTACTCCCGTATACGGGAATAAAAAGGCGTTAGCTGATTTTTTTTTTTTTTTTTGTATTATTATAATTACAGCTATTTTGCCTGCTACAGTTTAGGAGTGCCCCTGTTTAAATGTTATTGGCTATTTACTCATGGATTCTTAGGGCATTGTGAGTGTAAATGTACCAAAAAGTATATGTAGCATAAGGAATAGAAATTTACACATACCTTTTTCTGGGTGTTGTGGCTCTTCTGTGATGTCGAAAAACTACTGAGTGTGTGTGTGGGGGGGGGTAGGCAATTTGGTAGAATTAAGTTAGAAAAACCCGTTTTTTTTTCCGTAATATATATAAACATATATATTATATTATATAAGGTGGGGAAAAGGTGAAAGGGTTGATTTTTTAAAATAGGGAGGGGGAAGGGGAAAGGTGGTTGACGGGTGCGGTCCGTTTCGGCTATTCGTGGTCGTCATCTGTAACACATTGGGAAAGTGGATGCTATGTCAGGTCGGGTAGGTGCTTCTGCTTTTGAAGTGCTTGTGTTGTCGCCTATTGGTTGGGGTTGTGACCTCAATTTTATGTTGTGAAGCTTCCAAACCTCGGAGATTATGTAGGGCCTGTGTACGTTGATAAAGTTCACGTCACACTTTATAGCTATTGTTTCCGATATTTTGAGCATTGTTTCATTGTCTTGTCTGTCTACTATGATGGCCTTGTCTATCTGCGGGGTGTGTTTTTGTTCAAGGGCGTGAACAGCTATTTCCGTTTTTCCTGTGCTTTGTATTCGATTTTTCTTTTTGATGTTACGTTTTTTAGTGTTTAAATGTTCTGGAATAGGGATGTTACAGTCACGGAAGTGTTCTTGTAGTCTTGCCCATAGAGACCTGATGGTGGAACCTGTGTAGGTGATGTCACAGTCTTTTTGGCAGGGAAATTTATAGACTACGTTGTGCTGTTGAAATATTTCTTTCTGTGTGTGAGGTTTGGTGGATTTTAGGAGGTTTGCCAGTTTTTGGTTTGTGGTGAATACCAGTTTGTAGTCAGTATGTTTGAAGATGTATTTATAGGCTTTGTATGTGTTTTGGGTGTATGGTAGTTGGATAATTTTTTGTGTAGGGAAGTTCGTTTTGGTACTTGGGTTGTTTTGGCAGTTTTTTTGCCGTCTTGTTTGTGTAGTTAATCAGTTGTGTAGGATAGTTGCGATTTAAGAAGATCTGTGTTAGTTTTTTTATTTCTGCGTTTAGACTATTTTGATTGGTTGAAAATTTGTAAGCATTTATGAATTGTGATAAGATGACAGATTTTTTAACAGAATATGGATGGTATGAGTGAAAATGGAGGTAGTTTCCAATGTGTAAGGGTTTGTAGTATATTTTCGTGGCTATTTTGTTGTGTGTTCCGGTTAATGTCAAGTTTAAGAAATTGATGGATTTGTTCTGTTCGGTTTCTGTGGTGAATTTTAATCTGTTGCTGTAACTGTTTAGGGATGTTTTTAAGGTGGTGATGTGTGTGAGATTACCAATGCACAGAATATCGTCTACGTATCTGCCATAAAAGGTGATGCCGGGAGGAAGGGGAGGGTGGAGTAGGAGTGATTCTATATGTGCCAGGAATAATTCCGCTAGTTGTCCACTGATGTTTTGGCCCATGGGGAGTCCGAAGATTTGTATGTACATGTTGTTGTTGAACTTGAAGAAATTTGCCGAGATTATTAGTTTTATTAAGTTAATAATGTCAATGAGCGTTAGTTTAGTACGAGAGTGTAGGGTGTGGTCTTCTGTGAGTAGTGTGTGTACGATGTCTAAAGTTCTGGGGACGTCCACGTTAGTGTATAAAGAGGCCGCATCCAAAGAAGTGAGGATGTCTTCTTGGGATAAGGTTAGGTTTTTTATTTTTTTGAAAAGGTCGTCCGTGTTTTTTATCATGAAGTTAGACGTTGTAGTTAATGGTTTGAGAAGTTTCGCTACGAATTTTGATAAAGGGGCTGTGGTGGTATTTTTGTAGGAGACTATTGGTCTCATCGGGTACCCGTCTTTGTGGGTTTTTATTTGTCCGAACATACAAGGGGTGTGTGTGGTGCGGGGGATTGTGTTTTTTAGTGTGGTTTTGTCAATTTTATTTTCATTTTTTAGGATGTGTAGGGTACCGTTGATTTGTTTTATGAGGTCGGGGTGGGGTCAATTTGTATTTTTCGGTAGGTGTGTGGGTCGGTTAAGATGGCTGTTATCTTGTTGTGGTAATCGGTTTGGTTTGTGATGACTACGGTGTCCCCTTTGTCAGCTTTATTGATAATAATGTTCGGGTTCTTCTTTAGGGATAAAAGGGCTTTTTGTAAGTTGGGGGTGATGTTTGGTTTAATTATTATTTTACTGTTTATGATGTTGTTGATTTTGTGGAATATTGTTTCTTTGTTAGGGTCATATTCTAATTTCGCTTGCATTTCGGTAATGATGTCTCTGTTTTGCATGTATTTTGGGGAAACACCAAAGTTTAATCCATTGTTCAGGATGGTGATTTCGTCGGGCGTGAGGTTGTTATAATTATAATAATTATAATTATGATTATAATCGAATAATTATAATAGTTTATTAAGAGGAGTAACATGGGAGTTTTCCCAGAAATAATATACATAAATAAATATATATTTTTTAATTATTCAAAAAAACAAATTAAAATTAAATAAGTAAAAATTATTGAAATAAAGTGGATACTTCATGAACATTCTGCCGTTATTTGACTTAGAACTTAGTTCTAAGTGGCTTAAAACTAGGACCTTTAAAAGAAAAGCTAATGAAACAGGTGATGCTAATCCTAATTTTGATACACATGATGTAACGGCGAGTAAATCTGATCCTATTAAAGTAGAATAAACAAGCAATTCAAAGAAAAAAATACAGTAGAAATATAACAGTTCAGATTTGGAATTCGGGTTTACTTGATGTGGAGAAGAAAGCAAACGGAAACCTCGATGGGTTTTGTGTTATCGAACGAGTGCATGAAACCTGCGAAACACCAACGACATTTAGAAACTAAACATTATGGTGTGAAAAATAAGCCAATTGAATTTTTTCAGCGACGCTTAGTGACATTAAATCATGTGAAAGATATAGTTTTGGCCATCAATTCGAGTAATAGCAAGGCACTGGAAGCATCCTATCTTTTAAGTTTGTGCTTAGCAAAAACAGGGAAACCTGTTTTTCATAATTCATAACACCAAAATTGGTGTTATGGATTAATTATATAAAAGACAGACAAAAGATGTGGTAAAAATTATTTTTGGCAACAAGTTGCTAAAGGATGTTGATTTGATTCCTCTTTCAAATGACACTGTTGGTCGCAAAATTAATGATATGGCAGGTGACATAGAATCTCAGTTAATCGAAAGAGTTAAGAAAAGCCCATTTTATGCGTTACAAATAGACGAGACTATTGATGTTACAAATGATGTGCAGTTAATATGTTACGTAAGATATGTGCAGGATAACAACATTCATGATGATATTCTGTTTTTTAGAACTTTGTCATTCCGAACAACTAGAGAAGAAATATTTCACACTCTCAATAATTACATAATACACGAAGGGATCCAGTGGGAAAAATGTATGGGCTTCTTTTCAGATGGAGCTCGCGGCCTTACAGGCAGGCATAGTGGGGTTGTTTCTAAGGTCAAGGTAGTAGCTCCGAATATGAATTGGGTACACTGTTTCATAGATAGGGAAGCGTTAGCCCTATGTATGAAACAAAATACAGAAATCGTCTTTGAAGTTGACCAATATTGAGCCAGATATCCAGCAACTCTGCAAGGGCCGAGAAGCTCAACCATTTCATTAAAAGTAGGTAGTAACATAATTATATAATATTATTTGTTTGTTTAATAAAAATTAAAACTTTGTTCAATGATGATATACTTTTAATCATTTACTTCCAATTTAATTCTGTTTCCATATGTATTCAAACATGCTTTTAGATTTATTATGTTATAAATGGCAAACTTTTTCCCAAATGTTGGTAATTTCCACATATGTTTTTTTTAAAAAATTACATAACTTAGTGGTCCTTGGGCTTAGAAAGGTTGAGAAACGCTGGGCTAGAGGATACAAGGGTGAGTGGAAGGAATGCATTGACAAATTGGCACAATGTATGTTAGGAGAATGGGTAATTATTATGGTGGACTTCAACTGGAGGGGGGGGAGGAGAGACATAGATTGGAAGGAGTAATGGGCATAGGAGAAGAAAGTGGAACTTATACAACTGCTGTGAGATACTTATGATAGCTTGTTAATAGTGCATTGGAGTTGGTTAAGGGGTGTGTGAAAAAAGCATTATCAGACATTCCCAGAGTCAGGAGGATAAATCTGGTATGATGGATGAGTAAAATCATTAAGCAGCAGTTGTAGGGGGTGGGAGAAACTGGAGAGAATATAAAGAAAAAAAATTATCAGCAGGGTAAGGTGCAAACAAGAAGGGTGACCTATGTGGTAAAGAAGGCAAAAGCTAATTATGAGAGGAATCGAGCTGATAAGAGGGGAAAAAAAATCCCAAAAGACTGGGGTGAATAAAAGGAAGAATGACTATGTATGGATGGCTTTAATGTGTGTGTGGATGGTTGTGAGGTAACAGAAGCAAATGAAATAGCTGAGTTTTTGTAAGGGTATACCATCTGGATAGAGATATTGCATTGTCATATGTGACATTGATCTCTATTGAAAATAGAGGTAAATGAATTGGAGATACTTATTGAAAGAGCTTAAGGAAACATGGCTAGGGGATTTAGATGGCTTATCAGCCCATGTATTATGAGATACAATGGAAATGGATCTCTTGTGACCAGTTTTTAATTTAAGCTTCAGTTTTGGAAAGGTGAATGCATGTGTAACTCTGTGGATGTGGCATTTACTTCTATGGCACTAGGTTAGCAGAGAATAACCACTTTAGATTTGATTCTAGTTGTCAGCCAGAGGAACTTTTTCGGCTGGTTATGGGTAAGTAAAGTTTTTCTTTATTGAATCTTTGGTTTTAACCTATAAGCTCAAGAATATTAGCCATATTTTTCACACTGTTTCAAATAATAATATATAATGTAGGAATTAGGGACCATTAGATGGCCACAGTTTGTCTCACATTCTCTTCCGGATGCCTTTGTTTTAAGATAACAGCCTTGCTTACTTCCCTTGGAGAATAAAAGGCATTAGTGAGTGTTTTATTTCCTAGGAAGGTGCCAGTGGATAATTCCATTGCTTAAAGGAGGCCCCAAGACAGAAGTAGCAAGTTATAGTCTAATCAGTATCTCAGGAATGGTGATTATGGTATTGGAGCAGTTGGTAAAAGATAGAATTCAAGGCTGGTTGGACAGGAATATGACATTTAATAGGGGGACAGCATGGTTTTGTGAGGGGTAGGTCTTGTCTTTGTAATTTGCTTAATTTTTATGATAAAGTGACAGTGACTTGAATAAATGATATCAGTGATATTGCTGGACTCTGCAGTGGCATTTGACAGAATACTCCATGTTACTCTGATGCTAAATTTGAACAAATGGGGACAGATATGAAGCAGTTGATTTAGATAAGAGTATGGATAAATATCTGATGGATACATATCTAAGATCAAGTCCAAGAGAAGGTGGGTGACTAGTAGTGTAGTATAGAGCTCAGTATTTGGATTTCTGCTGTTTATTTTGTGCCAGGATTTAAGGGGAAATATTCAATTGTTTGCTGATGATGTGAAAGTAGGAAAAGCCAGATTATGTAGAGAGATGAGTGGCAGATCTATAGAATGTGCATTTTATAGATCTGCCACAGGAGAAATTGAAGGTCTGTGAACTTAAAAGACTAGTTGAGCAAAAAGGGGATTAATGATAGAGACATATAAGGATTATCAGAATTGACACAAAACTTTGTTTAGTACATTGCAGTAAAGAGAGAGAACAAGTGGTGATCCCTGGAAATTGCATAAGGGTGGTTAGCAAGGATGTTAGGACTAGATTTTTTATTTTAGGGATGGTGAACTGGGTTTCTAGAGATAGTTGTGAGTGCTTTGTTAGTGAATGAGTTTTGGGAGAGTTGTATGAATAATAATGACTGGCATCAAGGGCATGCTGGCCATATGTGCAATGTGTGTGATGCACACAGGCACCAAAGAGGAAGAAATACTTTAAAAAAATGTTTTTTTAAAGTGATTTTTTTATTGAGGGGGGGGGGAAAATAGGGACGCCAACTAAAGTTTTGCACACAGGCACCGGACACTACTGGCACGCCCCTGACTGGCATTTAAGTAATGGGTCTCTCATAATGAGTTTCAACTCCTGACACATATTTTCAGAAATGGAGCAATAGTTAGTTTGAATAATTTTGTTAAGTTCTGCTGTACTTTCATAACACTAATAATGCTATTGTACTTTATTGTAAGTAAAAGATTATCGTTTACAACAAAATTCTTTTTTTTAAATAGTATGCAACTGTCGAAAAGGATGGGGAACATTTTATGACACCTGAAGATTTTGTTAGAGGGTATTTAGGACTTTATCGTGATTTAAATTATAATGCTGACACAGTAAGACTTTTGGGAAGTATTTTGGATACTTCTAAAGATGGGTAAGTAATTCATTACAGGCTATGATCTTTCATTATCATTAAATGTTTTGTCATCATCATTTTTTCAGATATACTGCTAATGGATGCTGTGATAATTTAGTGGAATTAAAATTTTGATTAGTTTATGCCGAAATTTATCTTCCATACTGTTTTATTATTTCTTTATATCCCAGATATTACTCTTCTGATTTCTAACTATGAGAGATCATAAGTATTGTATGTAGACAAGTGTTTAAGGAGGGAAAAAAAAAATAACCTGTTAGTGTGTTTCCTGGCCAGTTGGAGGTTGTATTTCATAAGGGAAAAAAATGCAAGGAAGCGTTTTTCCATAGAGAAAAATAGGTAAAATGAAAGAGGATGAGAAGTTGGTTACCTTTAAAGGTCAACTATGTATGGATATTGATCTGCAGCTGCTCATGTTTTACATGCTTAGAAGAAAACAGAGGAATGATAGTGACCAGTTGAGTGAAACTGGCTTTTTGAGATATTTATAGATATTCTATATAAGTTCTTCTTCCTCCTCCTATCACAAATCTGGACCAGGTGGCTTATTTCATTCTCATCCCAGTGTTTCATGGTCTGCCTCTGCTTCTCTTACCTCTTTTGGTTTATAGTTCATCATCTTCCCGGTATTCTATCATATCCCATAGAAAAATACAGAACCACACTTTTCCATCTGGTGCTATATTCTTCTATGGCTTCCATTATTGGTATTTAGTTTAGTTCTTTCAGTATGTTTTCTTTTTATGTAGTCTTGTATAACCTGCTGTTGTTATATATTTCATTTTTGCTGCAATGATTCTTATCTCCTTCTCTTATTGTCCATGCCTCACCGCCATATAATAATGTTGGTTTTGATAAAATATACGTTCTTAGTCTGCTCTTTTTTTTACAACTATTGCTGGCCTTAATGTTTTGTTTATTATTCCATTTTACTTGGTGAATTTGATAATGTTTTTAGGAATGTCTAAATCTTCATTGTAACTTAATTTATAACATATAATTAAAATTATTGACATTAGATAATTTTATTGTCTATTGCTAATTTTGTTTGGATGGGCATTTTGATACCATAGTTTTAGTTTTTCATCCTGAGAGATTGACATATTATTTTATCATTAAATTCAGTTTGTTTCTAGCTTTTTGTAGTGATTTCAGTTTACCCAAATATCACTTTTTGGTTAAGCTTCATTCTTTGATTATTTCATTCATATATATTCCAAATAATATTGGAGAAAGGGGACATATTCGTCTAAGACCTCCAATTACTTAAAATGTTTTGGTTTCACCTCTTTTTATGTTTATTATTGTTTTTTTGTATAGGCCATACAGTGGTTTTAATAATTTTATGTTCTCAGTTAGTAGTTTGAGGCTGAATATAGGATCTATACAGGATCTTCCTTTTCTAAAACCATTCTGTTCTTCATAATTTTTTTTTTTTTTTTTGTACAGGGCTGATTCTGTTTTTCAGTATTTTGGAATATATCTTATAACATGTGTTTAATAAACTTATTACTCTGTAGTTGGAACAGTTATTTTTATTTCTGATGTAAGCTTCTATGTTGGCTATTCATAACTGTATTTTTAAGGAAATTACAACATAGACTGAAATAAATTTAATTAATACTTCCATTATTTCAGAAAAGTCAAATTGACATAATCAGGGAACAAAATATAATAAGATATGTGCATGCAGGCATTACACAACGTAGTGAAGCTGAAGCATGTCAGCTGAGAGTACTCCTTATTCTTCCTTATTTTAAAGATGGGAATCACGGTTACATGATTCCAGTCATTGGATATTCTTCCAGTGTTATATATTTTGTTTATTAAGGTAAGAAATCATTGGTGAAATTTATTTCCTGCATATTTTGTAACTTCTGTTGGGATTTTATCTTCTTCTGGTGATTTTTCATTTCTTTTAATTTGTCATTTAATTATTCTGATGTAGTGTTGTTTGGGAGACTTATCAGTTGCATTTTCTAACAATATTTTAATTAGTGAGTCTGACTGTTTATTTCTATATAAGTTTTTCTATAGTTATTGAAATTGTACAAAAAAGGCATAATGCAAAAAAAGAATGTCCATGAGAAAGTGATTGGAGGGAGTGTGGGGAGGGCTGATGTCTTAAGTGGATTGCTGTCTTCTGGATAGCAAGAAGTATTTTAAGTAGGTCTTGGTTCACCACATGAGATGCAAGAATAGTATTCTAAGTTTGGATGGATTTGGAATTTAATATAGTGTTAGGATGAAGTAGTGAGAAGTCTCAAAGAGGTTACCAAGTTCTTTGGAGGCTGAGGATGTAATGTATTTGTGTCAGGAAAGGCTGACACAAACACATCATATCTATTGTGTATGTTAGCCCAACATGAAAAATCTGATCTTGACTGGAGATCTTATTATCAAAGGTAAGGAAGGGAGGAAGTGAATTGAAATGAGAACTTTATGAGAAATAAGACAGAACTGTTTTAGTGGCTTTAAAGTTTACAGGGGGTTACAGCAAAAGTACTAGGTTAGACATTTGGAAAAACTTTTGTTATTGTAGATCTTGAAATTTGGATCATTTGAGCATTACAGGATTTGTTAAATGAAGAAAAATGGATGGTATTGTCATTATCATCAAACCACAGCATTATGGGGTTAGTGAGAAAAGTCAATGTATAGGAGAAAGAGTGTAAGTGTGGAAATATAGAGCCAAGCTACTCTTTGCATTAATTGGAAAATTTTAATTAACTTGTTGATATTTGATAATTTTCTTGTCTATTACTATTTTAGTTTGGATGAGCATTGAGCATTTTAATGCCATAGTTTTTTCCTGAAAAACTGATATATTGTTTTTTCATTAAATTCAGTTTGTTTACAGCTTTTTGTAGAGTATCCTCAGTTGTTCCAAATATCACTTGGTCATCTGCAAAGAATAAGGTATATAAAATAAAATTATTTTCTATTTGAATTCCTTCTTTGTTGGTTAACCTTCATTCTTCGATTATTTTATTCATGAGCATTCTAAATAATATTGGAGAATAGGGGCATCCTTGTCTAAGACATCCTGTTCACTTTAAATGCTTTGGTTCTGTTCTTGTTTCTTTTTAATCTTATTATTGTTTTCCTCATGTAGGTGATAGATTAGCTTTAATAAATTTATAGACAAGTGTTTTTTAATGTATCAAAGAATTTATATTTATCTATCTAGTCAAAATATTTTTTATAATTTGTGAATGCTTAGATATGTTTCTGAGTTGAATTTTTTTTATTTTCTCAATTAGCAGTTTCAGGCTGAGTGTAGGATCTGTTCAAGATCTTCCTTTTTTAAAGCCCATTCTGTCCTTCATTTATAAATTTTTCCAGTATATGATTGATTTTGTCTGATGAAGCTAAGCAGTAATAAATGAAAGTGGTGTGGATAATATTCCAGAAGGCATTATGTAGACATGCTATCGGTAAATGATAATGGATGATAGTTCAGTGTTGCAAAATGCGTGTTCATTTTGGATTGAAGTGATTACAAGCTATGTATTACACTGATGGGAATGCAAGAAATTGATGAGGCTAGGAATCTGGCTTTTAGTAGACTGTGAATTGAAGTTCAGAATACAGATGGGAAGGGAAGTGGTTAAAACAGTACAGAGGATTAAGGAAAACTTTAATATGACTATATCTAGACTGCTGTGTTTTGTAAAGGGAAAACAGAAGTTGTGGAGAAGATTAAGGTAACCAAGATAGTGTCATCCGTATATATTTTTTGATATTCATATGTGAAGCATATGTGATGCTAGGATTAGCACCTCCCTACTAGCCAGGGACGTATATACATCCAGCAAAACCCGGATGCGATGCATACTAGCTGTTGAAACAACATGGATAAGAAGTGCAATTCAGCTGTCATATTCATTAAAAGGTGTTGATAATCCTTCACAATGAGGAGAACATTTAACTCACCAGATTACCTCATATTCATAGCTGCATTTCAGTTACCTATAGCAAGAAACGAAGTTCCTTTCCATATGCTTGGCAACTGTAGTCTTAGTTGTATTAGATAGACTAAATACCTACAAATTATTATTATTTTCTACTTCTTTTATCATATAGTTATAGTTTTTAATGCCAAGTCAAAAAATAAGAGATCCTTTCATGCTTTCTTCACTTAAATATTGTATAACCTTGGAAAACCAATGTCATTATCAATTTTTGGAGCTAATTGTGTTCACTTGCTTAGTTGACATTACATTCTGTTCTCCAAGAACTTGATTCAGAATAATAATTATTAATATTATTTAGCCCTCCAAGGAGTCAAAAGACTCATCGTGGGAGATCCTTCCTAGGAAACACAAAGTCCATCATACCACTCCTTAAACTCATTGACTATGTTCTAACAGGCAATGCATTCCACGGTTCAACCACCCTCCGTGCAAAGAAACCACTCCTCACCCTCTTGCTCACAGTTTCCTTTCGTAACTTCCAGGGATGGCCTCTTGTCATCCCTCCTTCCTGCTGTTCAACCAAGCGAAAGAACTCCCCAGTGTCAACCCTGTAACCACTTCTCAACAGTTTAAAAGTCTCAATCATATCACCTCTCCTTCTTCTATCCACCAAACTCTGCAGTCCACGTTCCCTCAGCCGATCCCTCATAACTAACATTGTACAGTTCTGAAACTGTCTTTGTTATCTGCCTTTGTACCCTTTCCACAGTTAATTTATCCCATTCAAATCTGGGGGACTAAATCTGAGATCAAAAGTCTAAGTGTGGTCT
This sequence comes from Typopeltis vanoorti, assembly GCF_054136105.1. Taxonomy (NCBI): domain Eukaryota; kingdom Metazoa; phylum Arthropoda; class Arachnida; order Uropygi; family Thelyphonidae; genus Typopeltis; species Typopeltis vanoorti. The sequence continues at coordinate 79,961,069 of NC_143563.1, read as the reverse complement.
AATCAGGGTCTTATACAACAGAATGATAACTCTTTTATCTCTGCGGGTCAGCATCCTTCTCATTATTGCAGCAATACTCTGTGTTACTTTCACCACCTTTGCAATATATCCCTTGAATTTCAGGTTTCTATCAATCATCAATCCCAGATCTCTTGTCTCCCCTACTTCTCCAGTATAGTTCCTCCAATAGAGTATGCAGCATCCCATCGATGTGTCCCAAACCTCAAGACCTTACATTTTGCTGCATTAAACCGACATCCCATTCATTTGCCCATCTGTCTAGCTTATTCAAATCCTCTTGCAGGACTACCACATCTGCACTATTACTAATAACCCTTCCCAGCTTCACATCATCTGCAAACAACTGAATATCCCCCCTGCAATCCACTGACAATGTCATTGATATAAAGGTTAAACAGTATAGGTCCCAGTACTGAGCCCTGTGGGACCCCACTTGTAACCCTCTGCCTCCTTGAAACTACCCCACCATACACAACTCTCTGATACCTATCAGACAGCCAATCCTGTATTCAGTTCACCAACCTGACATCCAAACTCATGTGCTGCAACTTAAATATCAGCTTATCATGTGGCACCCTGTCAAATGCCTTCTCTAAATCCAAGAAAATGGCAGCATATGCCTTTCCCTCATCTACTGCTCTTGTAACTTTATTATAAAAGCTAGCATATTACTAAAACAAGAGCACCCCCCTCACAAATCCATGTTGACTCTCACAGATAACATTACCCTCATCTGCCCAATGCTGTATACGGTTCCGCAATAATTTCTCCAAGATCTTAACAACTACTGATGACACACAATGTGGCCTATAATTAGACACTTCCAGTCTGCTACCGACCTTATGCAATGGCATTA